>NC_083408.1:65816098-66119128 GCF_020745735.1 Hemiscyllium ocellatum | reverse complement strand
CTCATGGAAGTTCAAACTTCCCAGGCAGTTCTGATACGATCAGTGCATTAGAATCTCTATGCAGTCCTGACATAGAGTCATAGAGTTATACAACATGGAAACAGACCCTTCGGTCCAACCCATCCATGCTGACCAGATATCCCAACCCAATCTAGTCCCACCTGCCAGCATCCGGCCCATATCCCTCCAAACCCTTCCTATTCATACACCCATCCAAATGCCTCTTAAATGTTGCAATTGTACCAGCCTCCATCACACAGTTGCCCCTTAGATCTCTTTCATATCTTTGCCCTCTCACACTAAACCTATGCCCTCTAGTTCTGGACTCACCAACCCCAGGGAAAAGACTTTGCCTATTTATCCTATCCGTGCCCCTCATAATTTTGTACACCTCTATAAGGTCACCCTTCAGCCTCCGACGCGCCAGGGAAAACAGCCCCAGCCTGTTCAGCCTCTCCCTGTAGCTCAGATCCTCCAACCCTGGCAATTTCCTTGTAAATCTTTTCTGAACCCTTTCTAGTTTCACATCTTTCCAATAGGAAGGAGACCAGAATTGCACACAATATTCCAACAGTGACCTAACCAATGCCCTATACAGCTGCAACATGATCTCCCAACGAAAGCATACCAAACGCCTTCTTCACTATCCTATCTACCTGCGATTCCACTTTAAAGGAGCTATGAACCTGCACTCCAATGTCTCTTAGTTCAGCAATACTCCCTAGGACCTTATCATTAAGTGTATAAGTCCTGCTAAGATTTGCTTTCCCAAAATGCAGCACCTCGCATTTATCTAAATTAAACTCTATCTGCCACTTCTCAGTCCATTGGCCCATCTGGTCCAGGTCCTGTTGTAACGTGAGGTAACCCTCTTTGCTGTTCACGGCACCTCCAATTTTGGTGTCATCTGCAAACTGACCAACTGTAACTCTTATGCTCACATCCAAATCATTTCTGTAAATGACAAAAAGTAGAACGCCCAGCACTGATCCTTGTGGCACTCCACTGGTCACAGGCCTCCAGTCTGAAAAACAACCCTCCACCATCATCTCTGTCTTCTACCTTTGAGCCAGTTCTGAATCCAAATGGCTAGTTCTCCCTGTATTCCATGAGATCTAACCTTGCTAATCAGTCTCCCATGGGGAACCTTGTCGAACGCCTTTCTGAAGTCCATATAGATCACATCCACTGCTCTGCCCTCATTAATCTTCTTTGTTACTTCTTCAAAAAACTCAATCAAGTTTGTGAGACACGATTTCCCACGCACAAAGTCATGTTGACTATCCCGAATCAGTCCTTGTCTTACCAAATACATGTACATCCTGTCCCTCAGGATTCCACCACCAATGTCAGGCTCACCGGTCTGTAGTTCCCTGGCTTGTCTTTACCACCCTTCTTAAACAGTGGCACCACGTTTGCCAACCTCCAGACTTTCGGCACCTCACCTGTGACTGTCGATGGTACAAATATCTCAGCAAGAGGCCCAGCAATCACTTCTGTAGCTTCCCACAGAGTTCTCGGGTACACCTGATCAGGTCCTGGGGATTTATTCACTTTTAACCATTTCAAGACATCCAGCACTTCCTCCTCTGTAATCTGGACATTTTGCAAGATGTCACCACCTATTTCCCTACAGTCTATATCTTCCATATCCTTTTCCACAGTAAATACTGATGCAATATATTCATTTAGTATCTCCCCATTTTCAGTGGCTCCACACAAAGGCCGCCTTGCTGACTTTGAGGGGCCCTATTTTCTCCCTCGTTACTCTTTTGTCCTTAATATATTTGTAAAACTCCTTTGAATTCTCCTTAATTCTATTTGCCAAAGCTATCTCATGTCCCATTTTTCCCTCCTGATTTCCCTCTTAAATATACTCCTACTTTCTTTATACTCTTCTAAGGATTCACTCGATCTATCCTGTCTGTATCTGACATATGCTTCTTTCTTTTTCTTAACCAAACCCTCAATTTCTTTAGTCATCCAGCATTCCCTATACCTACCAGCCTTCCCTTTCACCCTGACAGGAATATACTTTCTCTGGATTCTTGTTATCTCCTTTCTGAAGGCTTCCCATTTTCCAGCCGTCCCTTTTCCTGTGAACATCTGCCTCCAATCAGCTTTCGAAAGTTATTGCCCAATACCATCAAAATTGGCCTTTCTCCAATTTAGAACTTCAACTTTTAGATCTAGTCTATACTTTTCCATCACTATTTTAAAACGAATAGAATTATGGTCTCTGGCCCCAAAGTGCTCTCCCACTGACACCTCAGTCACTTGCCCTGCCTTATTTCCCAAGAGTAGGTCAAGTTTTGCACCTTCTCTAGTAGGTACATCCACATATTGAATCAGAAAATTGTCTTGTACACAGTTAAGAAATTCCTCTCCATCTAAACCTTTAACACTACGGCAGTCCCAGTCGATGTTTGGAAAGTTAAAATCCCCTACCATAACTACCCTATTATTCTTACAGATAGCTGAGATTTCCTTACAAGTTTGTTTCTCAATTTCCCTCTGACTATTGGGGGGTCTATAATACAATCCCAATAAGGTGATCATCCCTTTCTTATTTCTCAGTTCCACCCAAATAATTCCCTGCCTGTCCTGACTGTTTGACTCACTTCTGTTCTCAGCTGTACCCGTCTCAGATCAATCTCTTTCCTCACTATCTTCCTGGGTCCCACCCCACCTCCCACCTTACTAGTTTAAATCCTCCCAAGCAGTTCTTTTTTTTTGTAGATATTTTTATTGAAATTTAACATTTTTGCAAATTTACAAAAATAAACAAAACTCTCAAATACAAACATTGATGTACAATTAAATCATATATACAATAGTCATAATTTAACAAAGAAAAGAGAAAGAAAGAAAACAAAAAAAGAAAAAAAAAGAAACGAAAAAAGAAAGAAAAAAAAAACTCAACTTTCTACTAATCTAACCTATAACTAACCAGAGTGTATACCTAAGTCTCTTACATGCTCGGAATGTATAAACATCAAATATAATAAAGCCCGTATTCGCGCAGGATTCCTCTCCCAAGGGGCCCCGGAGCAGCCCGGTCTGAATTCTTCACTAAATAAAAGCCCTTGTTAGGATAGCCGAAATATCTGCATTTATATAATTCAAAAAGGGCTGCCATATTTTATAAAATAATTCAGTCTTTCGGTGCACCATATTTGTGAGGAAGTCAAGGGGGATATATTCCATAATTAATCTGTGCCAATTTGAAAGTCCAGGGGGGCCCTCAGCCACCCAGTTCACCAAAATATTTTTCCTTGCACAGAAAGAGAGAATAGAAAATAGTCTCTTCCCATGCACATCCAGAGATGAGAGGTTCGAAAAGCCCAAAAGGAGAGATACAGGGTCCACCCTAATTTCCGTTCCTAAAATTTCTGTCAGGGTATTTGCCACTTTAGTCCAGTATCTGCGGATTTTCTGACAAGTCCACAAACAATGTACAAGAGTACCCACCTCTATTTTGCATTTAGGACACATTGGAGATGCTCCTGCCTTAAATTTTGCCAGTCGAGCCGGAGCTATATGGGCCCTATGAAGTATCTTTAGTTGGATAGCCTGAGTTCTGTTACAGATAGCAATTCTTCTAGCATTTTCCCAAATGTCATTCCACATATCCTCAGAGATTTCTAGCCCCAAGTCCTGCTCCCATGTTTTAAGCAGGTCATCCATGTCTCCTGAGACTCCATCATGTAGCAAATGGTATATAGTACTAACGGAGGATGCCCCCGCTGGTCGTAAGACATTACGTTCTCTGTCTGATTTATAAAGACTATCTATTAATGTAGTCTTCCTCTGTATATAATCTCGAACTTGGAAGTATCGAAAGAGATCCCCATTAGGTATTCCGAATTTCAGACGCAGCTGCTCAAAGGACATCAGTATCCCATCTTTAAATAGGTCCCCTAAGCATGAGATGCCCCTGGATCTCCAGAGTTTAAAGGTGGCATCTGTAATCCCCGGTTGGAATCCCCATGCGCCTACTATTGGTGCATGGGGGGATGTTTTATGTGAGTTACCCTCATTTTGCCGCATTATATTCCAGGCCTTAATTGTGTTTAATATTATGGGATTTTTACAGTGGTCTGTAATGATTTTCCTCTTATCTGAAAATAAAAGGTTAATAAGTGGGTATTTTACTTGGGAGGCTTCGATATCCAGCCAAATTGATTGTGGATCAGATGAAATCCAATCAGCTATGTAACTTAGTAGGGAGCTTAACTGATATTTCCTAAAGTCTGGGAAGTCCAGTCCTCCCCTTGCCTGTGGAAGCTGTAGCTTCTTCAGCTTAATAAGGGACCGTCTATGGTTCCAAATAAAGGAGCCCAACCAGCCATATAATTTACGTAGGGCTAGCCTTGGCAGCATCAGCGGGAGCATTCTCATAGGATATAAGAGACGGGGCAGAACATTCATTTTAATTAATGCTATTCTCCCTAGCCAGGAAATCGGAAGGTCTCTCCATCGCTGGAGGTCCTGCCTTATCCTTTCCATTAATTGTACAAAATTAGCCCTATACAGCTGATCAAATACTGGCGTGATAAAAATACCTAAATATAAGAAGCCCTCCAGGGACCAACGGAAGGGAAAAGGGGATCCGTCCATTAAGTGGGGTATCATAGCCAGACCACCCATTGGCATGGCTTCCGATTTTGAAAAATTAATTTTATAGCCTGAGAATGCACTAAATGTATTAATAACTTGAATTAGACGAGGCACTGACATTAAAGGATTACTGAGGAATAAGACTCCCAAGCAGTTCTAACAAATTTCCCTGCCAGTATATTAGTCCCCTTCCAATTTAGGTGCAATCCGTCTTTCTTGTACAGGTCACTTCTACCCCAAAACAGCTTACAATGATCCAAAAATGGGAAACAACACTGTTGATTGCTGGGAAAAATTCATCTGGTTCACTAATGTCTTTCAGGAAATAAAACTGCCATCCTTATCTGGTCTTGCCTACATGTGACTACAGAACCACAAAAATATGGGTGACTCTTAAGTGCTCTCTGGGATGGGCAATAAATGCTGGCTTAGCCAATGATGCACTCATCCGATGAATGAATTCTTTTTTCGAAAATACAGCCATTTTCCTTCCAATCCAGGGAATGTGGAATATTTCGGAAAAGGCATAGAACATGTGGGAGTGACTGTCAGGCTCTGGGGATTCAGTCAGGCTCTCATATTCTCCAGTGACTGAGAATCAGTGATGCCTCTGTCTATACTCTCCGCCCACCACACATTCTGTAAGCTGTCTCTCTGTCCCCTCCCTGCACATACTGCTCAGACAGCCAGTGGGAACCAGCAGGGAGGCTCAACAACTCTTATGAAAAATAAAGAACATGAAAGCATGGGAAGGGTTAAAGTATGAAGACCACTGGCAATCTGTGGTCTGTGGAAGGCAGGATGGGATAAGAATAGTGGAATGCTCTTACACCAATTAACAGAGTAAGGTTAAGGCTGAAAGGTCACTATGGCGAGATGAGATAACCAAGTAATAAAGCAAGTTTCTCTGTGAAATATCATTGTGACAAGATTGGGACAATAAATATTTGGGACAAGACATTAAAATATCTAATTAATAGTTAGTAGAGTCAGCTTGAGACAGGAGACTATTGTTATAGATGGAATAGCTAAATATCTATCATGACAGGTTAATCTGGAATGAAAGATCACTGTAACAGAGTTAGCAATAAATATCTAACCATGACATTAGAATATCATTAAGTAGAATGTACAACTAAAGAGATAATGGGAACTAACATCACCAGTTTATTGCGTATCTAGAGTGAGGTACTTTGATTAATATAGTTGGACATGCCGATAAGCTAACAGAAACACGATAAAAAAATATAACTCGGACTCTGAGGTTCGTGAGCATTCGAGAATCTGCTTTCACAGTGTCGTGGTTTTTTTGTTTGCAAATAAAAGACTTACTTCTTGAAGAACTCTCTGCGTCTCCTGGTGATTCACTATATTTTCTCCACAACACTCTGACAGTCGAAAAATGTGGTACTGGAAAAGCACAGCCATTCAGGCAGCATCCAAGGAGCAGGACAGTCGATGTTTCAAGCATAATCTCTGTATCCTCGCTCCTGATGAAAAGCTTATGCTGGAAACGTTGACTCTTCGGCTCCTCGGATGCAGCCTGACAGGTTGTGCTTTACCCCTGAAAGCAACGCATTTAAATGGTCTTCTAGAACATAGAACAGTACAGCACAGGAACAGACCCTTCAGCCCACTATATTTGTGCCAACCATGATGCCATTCAAATCTAATCCCATCTGCCTGTACATATCTCTCTATTCCCTGCCTTTTCACGTATCTGTCTAAATGCCACTTAAATGTTGCTATCATAACTACTTCTACCACCTCCCTGGCAGCAAGTTCCATGAACCTACCACCCACTGATCCATGGATTTTTATATTTTTTTTATCATGTTTCTGTTAGCTTATCAGCATGTCCAGCTATATTAATCAAAGTACCTCACTCTAGATACGCAATAAACCGGTGATGTTAGCTCCCATTATCTCTTTAGTTGTACATTCTACTTGCTTTGCACATCTCCTTTAATTTGGGATTTGAGAATTTAGCAAGATCAGCATTTATTGCCCCTCTCTAGTTGCTCCCTAAGAAGGCAGTGGTGAGCTGCCTTTTGAACTGCTGCAACCCATGTTCTGTAGGAAGACCCACAATGCCCTTAGGGAGGGAATTCCAAGATTTTGACCCAGCAACCATAAAGGAACAGTTTTATATTTCCCAGCCAGGATGGTGAATGGCTCAGAAGGGAAGTTGTTGGCTTTCTGATGCAACTACTGCCCTTGTCCTTCTAGATAGTGAATGACAATCCAATGCTGCAGACAAAGCCTCCAAAGCCAGCACCAGTGAAACTGATAGTGGCATCCAAGTTGCTACTAAGACTTCCTGCAATAAATGGTCTGAACAGAGGCAGAAATAAATATGCTCTCATAAGTCACACTTTTCCCTGCGAATAAAGGACATGAGATACACGGGATGACGTTAACATAAATATTTTTTTACAGTTGGCTCTCAGAACATGTCAAACAAAATGCTCTGAATGAACACACCTTTTATCAGACTATGCAAATGTCCTTTAAAAAAAATTGCAACTTTATTTTGACTCTGTATATCAGTTGTTCATGTCATTTTCCTCTCAAACAGCCAGCCTGCACGTTTTAAATTTTTCACCCTATTTCATCAAACGGGATTATTTTTCCAACCTCGTGCTGTGCATTTTATATCAATAAACAATTGTGATTCAGAAAACAAAAGCTCTCATCCATAATTCAGAAAGAAAATGTCACAGTTTGTCCATTAAGTATTTCGTATCAAAATGAATCTATAGCCTTTATATATAAATATATATGAACCCTGCAACAGTTAAATCTGAATAAGATTGTGGGCACTTGATTTGAGTGAATAATGGTTTTGGATTTAACCCAAATGTCTTGTAAAGATTAAAAATAAATTCCTGAGACTGCGAGAACAAGCAGTGGAAGAACAGGGATGGACCCTGTCTGGGCACCGGGATGGAATGCAGATTCAGCGGAATCACGGTTTCTGGGCCCCAACTGAGGTTGCAACCCACACTGTGGGGAAACCGCTGCTGTACAAATTCTAAATTTTATCCAACTGCAAGGTTGCACTCTCCCCCATCAACTTTAAAGCACATTTCAGAGACCAAGCTCAGCAATTTCCTTAAAAAGGGAAGACCAGATTGCCTTTTATTTCATTTGCACAACTTGCAGCCTTCTCACAATACAGTTTCAAGCAGGACAGGTCACAAAGCATTTCAACCGTGAAAAATAAAAAGGCAATGCATTTGAAATGCAATCTTTCTCAGTTGTGCATGTGCCTGCAATGTCAGTTTACTGCATTGATGAAAACATTCTGTATAAAAATTACTATCCCAGAGGGCAATCTTTGGTTGGCAATACAAGTTAGATTTGTTTCAAAATCTTTCAATATTGCACAGTAATTATTTTGCTTAACTTTTTCCAAGCTACATGTGAATAATATTTCTTAAATTTGAATAATACTTGTTATGCCTGTCCTGACCCAAGATATATTGGCAAATTAAGACTGCAATGACCAATAAATTATCCTGAAGCAAATCCTGCGCCACTTTCAGTCATTTGAGACCTCCTTACACGCAGGATATTGGCCCTGTTTTGCTAAAATCCAATTTCCACACTAATGATACAAGCTAGCTTTACAGTCATATATCTCACAGGTAATTCTGAAACTGGTAAAAATCATGTAAGAAGCATTAACTTGATGCTTTCTTATGACATGGGGGAATTGACACTGAGGGCATCTGTTTTGGTTATAGGACATGATAGCCTCTACAATAACAAAAAGGCTAATAACTCAATGACTGTGTAAAAGAATTCAATAAATCTAGACTTGGTGGTTCGTCAAGAGTAATTATTGATATTGCTCGATTAATGTATATAAAATTATAATATAATGCAATATAAACCATCTATAAGACCATAAGACATAGGAGTGGAATTAAGGCCATTCGGCCCATCGAGTCCACTCCGCCATTCAATCATGGCTGATGGGCATTTCAACTCCATTCTCCCCGTAGTCCTTAATTCCTTGTGACATCAAGAATTTATCAATCTCTACCTTGAAGACATTTAGCGTCCTGGCCTCCACTGCACTCTGCGGCAATAAATTCCACAGGCCCACCACTCTCTGGCTGAAGAAATGTTTCTGCATTTCTGTTCTGAATTGACCCCCTCTAATTCTAAGGCTGTGTCCACAGGTCCTAGTCTCCTCGCCTCACGGAAACAATTTCCTAGCGTCCACCCTTTCCAAGCCATGTATTATCTTGTAAGTTTCTATTAAATCTCCCCTTAATCTTCTAAACTCCAATGAATACAATCCCAGGATCCTCAGCCATTCCTCGTATGTTAGACCAACGATTCCAGGGATCATCCGTGTGAATTTCCGCTGGGCACGCTCCAGTGCCAGTATGTCCTTTCTGAGGTGTGGGGACCAAAACTTGATACAGTACTGCAAATAGGGCCTAACCAGAGCTTTATAAAGGTGCTTTTATATTCCAACCCTCTTGAGATAAATGACAACATTGCATTTGCTTTCTTAAATCATGGACTCATGTTTACCTTTAGAGAATCCTCGACTAGCACTCCCAGATCGCTTTGTACTTTGGCTTACGAATTTTCTCACCGTTTAGAAAATCTAATTCATTAATACCACAAAAGCTTCCAATTGTCATGAAAATTCAATTGAGTCACTAATGTTTTTCAGGGAAGAGATTCTGTCCCTTCTACCTAGCCTCATCGATATACAAGAAGATTTCCTTGCTTGACTGTTAGTGAATGACTAAGCTTTCAAACAAACTCTGCACAGGCCAATAATTTAAAAATTAAACAAATGTGTTAGCAATATACTGGAGGTTAGATCAATCACAGAATTGAAGGTGCTCTTGTGGTGCAGAGGTAGTGTCCCTACCTCTGAGCCAGGAAATCTGAGTTCATGTCCCACCTGCTCCAGAAATGTAAAATAACATCTCTGAGCAGTTTGATTAAAAATTGATCACAGGTGGAGGTCATTTGGTCCATTGTCCTGGCACAGGCTTGTTAAACTAGCATCATTCCCGAGTGCCAATCTCTGCCTTTCCCACCACTCCTATTTCTATCCAAACAATCATCCAATGCCTCAATTGAACCTGCCTCCAAATGCTTCTAGGTGGGGTACCTTCCATTCAGTAATTACTTGCTGAGGGAAAAAAGTTTTTCTCATCTCATTCCTGCTTCTTTTGCAAATCATTTTACATCCATGCTAACAAAAACAGAAATTGCAGGAAAAACCCAGCATCTGTGGAACCATCCAGGAATTCTGTTAGAAAGGTGACTGGACCTGAAATGTTAACTCTGCTTTCTCCCCACAGTTGCTGCCAGACTTGATGAGATTTTCCAGCAATTTCTACTTTTGTTTCCGATTTCCAGCATCCACAGTTCTTCGGCTATTTTGTATCCAAAACTTCTCGCTCGTGTTTGTTATTCAAGGCTGAGCAGTTTTTCCCTATCGATTATGGAGCCTGCTAATGATTTTGAAAACCTTTCTCAGATCTCGTCTCAGTCTTGTTCTCTCCAAGGAGAACAGTCTCAACTTCTTCAATCTATCATTATATCTGAACTTTCTCATTTCTGGAAACATTCTTGGAAATTGCTTCTGCACTCTCTCCAAAGTATTTGCATCCTTCCTATAATATGGCTCCTAGAACTGTACACAATCTTCTAGCTGAGGTCTAACAAGGGACTTATTCAAATTCAACATCAGCCCCTTAGTCTTGTACTTTTTTGGTCTCTTTTTAAAACCATTTCTGCCCATGCAAGTTCCAGCATTAAATTGAATTATGGTGTTCAAAAATCAATAGGAGAAAGTGAGGACTGCAGATGCTGGAGATCAGAGCTGAAAATGTGTTGCTGTAAAAGCGCAGCAGGTCAGGCAGCATCCAGCAACACATTTTCAGTTCAAAAATCAAAAGTCTGTATTTGATATCACGGTGGCAACGGTGGTAGATCAAGACAGGATTTTTACAATCTCCGCCTAATCAACACAATAGTGTACTTCTTGCTAATTTCTGGAAAATAGTGACCACATTAGGAGAGCTTTCCCACAATTTATTTGAGCTATAGCTTGAAAGAAACAGACTAAGTGTTGGAGAAACTGCCGGTCTAGTCCCATCTAGAATTAATATTGAGTCAATACTGAAGCCTGATACAGTTTTACTCACAGAATCATATCTATTAGTTAGCATCTTTGGTTGCTTCATCATATTTTGTCCCAACAGCAGAATACACCTTCCAGTGGTTGAACTCAATGCTACACAGTTGGGTGAGAAAGACCTTAGGAACAACATTTATTTTAAGCCCAGCAAAGTCTTCTACCAATCAACACCTACCATTTCCTCCTCAATAATGGATCTATATTCCTCCTGGTTGAACATTATATGGAGGAAGCTCTGAGGGAATCAAGGGCATCACCTATACTCTGTTAACCCGTCTTACAACCAATTTCTGACTCCTTGACTTCTATCAGGCCACAAAATCATCTTGATTCAATAAAAAGGGAAGAAAAGTATATCAGGATCTGCAGCACACATTCTTTAGAAACAGGCACAAATTTAGTGAAACTAATTTGCAGATCTAAATTCCAAAAACAACAGACAATAAGCAACCTCTCAACAACATTTGGAACAAGGCTTTTGAGCCCTAACACATCAGATTAAGGCTGATGAGAGTACTATCATGGTTAGGAATGCAGGAGTGCAAGAAGAAGACCCATTGCCAATTTCTCAAATACACTAGGGATTTGTAATAAGAATGAATGCAAGCAACCAACAGAAGGAGGAAATGTCATGATCATCTGCATTCTCATGTATAGTACAGTACATCAACCCGTGACTACAAAAGACATGTCCGAAACAAGTGTCTTCTGCCAAAGGTACTGAGTACACACCATTAAGCATGCCAAGGTCCAGTGAATTTAATTACTCAATATAATGAACACAAGAAAGATGATACATCCTGACAGCGTCCTAGTTATAATGCTAAAGATATGTGCAGACTAATGAGCTGTTCCTTTAGTCCAGCTGGTTCAGTATAGTTACATGTACAAGATTATGCAAGTTTGAAAACAAGATAAATCCAACCCCGCCAATTTGCACTCTGTCAGCCTCCACCATTAGTACTGTCATTAATAGTTGCATCAAGAAAGAACTATTTAGCGGACTGCTTGAAAACTGGCCATCATCTACAAGGCTTGCATCAATAAAGTGATTAAATGCTGATCACTCCTGGAAGATGACAGCAGCAATCACTCAATCAGCACAGTATAATTGCCTTAAGCAACTTTCCTACCATTGGATTTATTCTCCACCCTATTAACATATGGCACACTGTGGCTGCAAACACAAAGTCCCCATAGTGCATTTCAGCAAATTCAACACAATTACTTCAATAACACCTTTACCATCAAGAAAGAAAGGGGAAGCACATTATTGAAACAATTTTTCCCTCCAAGTTATAAACCATCTTGGTACTGCACACTGTAAGATGTAGGAGCACTAGAATTTCATAGAGCCTTTCAGGTATGGTTCACCTCTCAGTGAGATCATGGTTGATCTGATAATCTTGCTTTATCCCCAAAACCTTTAATTCTATAACTAATGAATCTGTCATTCTTAGCTTTGAATATTCTTAATAGCTCAGTATCAACAGCCCTTTGTAGTAAAGAATTCCACAAACTCACTCCACTAATTTCTCCTCATCATTGTCTTAAATGGGTGACCCTTTACTCAGAGATTATGACGTTTATTCTTGGAATCTGATAAGGGAAACAATCTCTCCACAACTACCCAAAAGAATCTTTAATGTTTCAGTTAGGTTGTCTCTCATTTTTCTAAACTCCAGTGGTTACAAGTCCAACCTAAAATTCTCATTGTAAGAAAATCTCTCTGTACCCCCAGATTCAAACTAATAAACCTTCTCTGGATTGACTCCAATCCTAGGATATCCTTCCTTAGATAAACCACAAGACAGTTCACGGTATCCCAGTTGTGGTCAGATTAGTGCTTTGTATAATTTGTAAGCAAAATCTCCCTACTTTTATACCCCATTCTTAATAAATGCCTTCCCAATCACCCACTGAATGTGGATGCAAGCTTTTTTGTGATTCATGTAAGAGAATTTGCAAATCTCTCTGAACTGCAACTTTCTGCAGTCATCTCATCATTTTAATGCTATTCAAGATGTGGAAGTGCCGGTAATGAATGGGGGTGGACAAAGTTAAAAATCACACAACACCAAGTTATAGTCCAACAGGTTTTTTGGAAGTACAAGCTTTCGGAGTTGCTACCTGACGAAGGAGCAGCGCTCTGAATGATATTAAACTCGTCAATGCTTCCTACCAAAGTGCCTAACCTTACATTTTCCCATAGTACCATCCATCCACCAAGATTTTGCCTACTCATTTAACCAGTCTATATCCCTCTGCCATTGCTCCCTCCAGACTCTGCAATCATGCCATACAGACACATTGATTTCCCATTCCAGAAGCCATTGTCACGCGCAGATCTCAGAGGCTCACACAGCAACAGGAAAAACTAGAGGGAATGTGGCCCTCTGTAGATTCTCTGTATTTGTCTTTCCACCTATTTATGTGTCATCGACAAATGTGGCAATAGCACACACTCACGTCCCTCATCCAAGTCATTACTCTGCACAGTAAATGATTGTGATGGCAGCACTAATCCCTGTACTGTCCCACTAATTACAGCTTGTCAACCCAAAATTGCTCTCTTTATCCCAACTTTCTGTCTCCTCTATTTGTTTTTACTTTTCACAGTGTAGTCTCCTCCACACTGGGGAGATCAAGCACAGACTGGGTGACTGCATTCTGGAACATCTCCATTCAGTCTACAAACATTGGGTATATGAATAGGAAAGGTTTAGAGGGATGTCAGCCAAGTGCTGGCAAATGGGACTAGATTGGGTTAGGATATCAGGTCGGTATGGGCAAGTTGAACCACAGGGTCTGTTTCCGTGCTGTACATCTCTATGACTCTATGACCCTATTACTCTGATTTTCCAGTTGCCTGCCATTTTATCTCCTTATTTCTGACCTCGAATTCTCAGTCTCTGCAGTGTTCCTATAAAGCATAACATTAGCTCAACTCATAGCACCTCATCTTTTAACTGGACACTTTACAGTCTTGTGGATCAAACATGATGTTCACAGTTTTAGATCATGAGTTCTGACCCCACTTTGCTTCACTTTTTTTTGTTGTTTTGGATTTTTTTTCACTCATTCCTTTGCATTGCTTTCAGACTTCCGCTATTCTACCATTCACACCACCTCTGGGCATTTTTAATGTTCCTTATGTCATTCACATCTCCCTTTGGCCTTGCACGATGGAGCTTTTTGTCATTTAACCTATATCCACCACATCACAAACAATAGCAAATCTTCCTGTTTCCTCCTTCATTTGTTGAAGCCCACAACACTTTGAAGTTTTCTCAGCTCTGACAAAAGGGCATTGACCAGAAACATTAACACTGTTTCTCTCTTCTCAAATGCTGTGTATTTGGAATATTTTCAATTTTTAATCCTGTTTTCCAGAATTTGTAATATTTTGTTATGGTGATTTGGAGATAAAACATCATTCTTGTTGTTCGGGCGAATGTTCTGGAATCCCCTACCATAAGGAACACCTACTTCACAACAGCTGACATATTTCAAAACTACTCCTTTCTTGCCCGTAACACAATGACAACAACTTAAAGCCATTGCTGTTACGCAAACAGGTAAGTGCCTGTCATACGTTTCTTCCACTCCTTACTGCAACTTTAGTACAGTATGAATAAAAACTATGGAGGAACATTGTCAACAAATATTTCCACCATTTCTCCAGGATTTCAACCAAACTTGAAGCAGAAAATTAGGGTATGCCCTGCAGAAACTATACTCCAGAGTGTTTGGGGTGATCAATCACATGGAACTCAGTCCAGCCTGTTTAGTTTGGAAAAGCAGGGGTGAAGATGCACATCTGGAATCATTAGTTTCACCAAAGGTGGTTAATTTATCAAGGTTTTGTGAACTTCTATTATTTACAAATCTTTGAATATGATGATAGATGAATGACTGAAGAATAAGTATATCAAATGAATGTATTTGGATGAATAGGAGCCTGCTGAATTGTCAGTAATAGTATGAGAGGATCTGAAGGTTTTCTCTTGGTCTTTGAACCTTTCCCAACATGGTCAGTTTTTAGGAGTAAGCTTTGTCAATCTCCTTTACAATATTGAAAACTCTCCTCAAAGTTTTTACCCAGTGAAAACAAAGCTGCCTTGTTAACGTTTTGAGGATTTCGTATTTATTGCTCACCTCCCTTCTTGCTGAACTGCTGTGCTCTTCCAGCACCATTAATCCAGAATTTCTTCTTGCTTAGTCAATGTTTCCTCTCCACACAGCATTCCAGAGACCCAACAATGCATTACAGATTGGAATACAACAAAATAATATAACCTAATGTTCTTTGTTGTAAATATATTTATTAGCAAACACTTTTTTTGACTTTACAAAAATATAAAGTTATTCAAAACACAATCAATAACAAATATCAGTATAATAAAGAGAGAAAAGAACACAAATTACAATACAACTACTGTCTACTAACTACTAACCTATCCTATAATACAAAACAAAACCTAACACTGTGCAAAACAGCACCAATAAATAAGTAAGTGACTAACAGATCAAAAAAAAGCAAAAGAAAACACAAAATAAAACACAAAATAGCTATGCTTGGTGCAAAGCTCCCAAACAAAAGAACAGGAGTGTTGTATATATACCCGTATTAACTCAGGGGTCCCCCCTCCAGGGATCAAGGCTCAAAAAACCTAACTGTCCCGTTTAAACAAATGCCCTAGTTAAGATAGCCGACAAATCTATATCCAAATAACTGAAATAGGGCTGCCATGTCTTATAAAGATAGTCTGTTGTATGGTGCACCATGTTTGTAAAAAAAGCCCAAGGGAATGTGCTCGGTAATTAATTTCTGCCATCCCAGCAAGCCCGGCGGGTTCTCAGACACCCAATTCATCAGAATATTCTTCCATGCACAGTGTGCAAGAATATTAAATAGTTTCTTCCTATGCCCATCTAAAGATGGTAAATTCGGTAGTCCTAAGAGGAGAGATATAGGGTCTACTTTGACTTCAGTCCCCAATACCCTCCCTATCTCTCCCGCCACAGCGCTCCAATAAACACGGAGCCTGTGGCATGTCCAGAAGCAATAGGTAAGAGTACCTACACTTATCTTACATTTGGGGCACACTGAAGTTGCCCTTTTTTTACACTTCACCAGATGGTCCAGTGCCAGATGAACCCTATGCAGAACTTTTCACTGCGTAGCACTTGTCATATTACAGATTGAGATCTTTCACGTGTTCTCCCATATGTTCTCCCATGTTTCAGAAGAGACATCCACTCCTAGCTCTTGCTCCCAGATCTCATATAACCAGTTAGTATCCTGCCAGGCCCTGCCACCCAGCAGGCGATAGAGGGCACTAACTGAAAGGGTGCTTGTGGAACGTAGCAACAACCTCTCTGTATCAGGCTTTTAGGGCTTAGTGAGAAGTGTAGTCTTCTTCTGGATAAAATCCCTAACCTGAAAAAAATGGACAAGATCTCTGCTGGGCAACCTGTATTTGTGGCTCAGTTGCTCGAAAGACATCATAACCTCCCCCTCAAACAAGTCTCCCAAACTAGAAACTCCTCTTGCTGCCCGTAGATTGAACACTGAGTCCATCATCCCTGGTCGGAACCCTGGCATGCCAACTATAGATGTAAGTGGCGAAGTCTTGGATAAGCAACTCTCATTCTGATGCATCGCCCCTGACAATAGTAATAACAATGGGGTTCCGGCAATGGTCCATAACTGTCCTCACCTTATCCTGAACAGCAGGTTAATAAGAGGGCACTTTGCCTGGGAGGCCTCAATATCCAACCATATTGAGCCCAATCGTTACCGACCCAATCACAGACAAAGAACAGCAGGGAACTCAATTGATACCTCCTAATGTCTGGGAAATCAACTCCTCCCCCTCCTTGAGGCAACTGCAGTTTAGTAAATTTGATGAGGGGCCACCCACGATGCCAAACAAAGGAACCAAACCATCCCACAAGCATCCGCAACATTGACCTGGGAAACATGATAGGGAGCATATGCATGGGATAAAGCAAACAAGGAAGAACATTCATCTTAATGAGAGATATTCGGCCCAGCCATGAAATTGGAAGACCTTCCCATCTCTGAAGATCCCACCTAATTTTGTCGAGCAAGTTAGTAAAGTTAGTCCGACATCCGCATTCGGTGTAATCTTGTGTACCCTCAACCACACCTCTGGAGCCGTTAGTTGGACTTTCTGCTGAATGGCCTCTGCCATGTATTTGTGCAGGCTAAGATAAAAGGTAGGGAGGAAGGACTTGGGGAAGGGGCGTTAGAAATGCAATCGGTGGAAGGAGATTAAGGTGAGGGTGATAGGCTGGAGTGTGAGTGGGGGAGGAGAGGTCAGGAAGAAGATTGCAGGTTAGGAAGGTGGTGCTAAATTCAACGGTTGGGACTGAGACATGGTGGGGGAAGGGGAAATGAGGAAACTGGAGAAATCTGAGTCCATTCCTTGTGGTTGGAGGGTTCCTAGGCGGAAGTTGAGGCGCTCTTCCTCCAGCCGTCGTGTTGCTATGGTCTGGCGATGGAGGAGTCCAAGGACCTGCATGTCCTTGGTGGAGTGGGAAGGGGAGTTGAAGTGTTGAACCAACAGGCTGGAGGAAGAGCACCTCATCTTCTACTAGGAACCCTCCAACCACAAGGGATAAACTCAGATTTCTCCAGTTTCCTCATTTCCCCTCCCCTACCTTGTCTCAGTCCCAACCCTCGAACTCAGTACCACCTTCCTAACCTGCAATCTTCTTCCTGACCTCTCCGTCCCCACCCCACTCCGGCGTTTCACCCTCACCTTAACTTCCTTCCTCCTATCACATTTCCAACACCCCTCCCCCAAGTCCCCCCTCCTTACCTTTTATCTTAGCCTGCTTGGCACACTCTTCTCATTCCTGAAGATGGGCTCATGCCCAAAACGTCGATTCTCCTGCTCCTTGGATGCTGCCTGACCTGCTGCGCTTTTCCAGCAACACATTTTCAGCTCTAATCTCCAGCATCTGCAGTCCTCACTCTTTCCTCTGCCATTTATCACCAATGTAAAAAAAACGTTGAATGGGGGCAGCCTTGACAACTACCCCTACCAATCCTAAAGTTCCCAGGCTTCATCGCGGTGGTGACAACTGCGGACAGAGTGGGGTGATAGGAAACCTCCACCCACCTAGCAAAGACTCTACCCAACCCAAACTGTCCTAAGACATAAAAAAAAGGCCATTCCACCTGGTCAAATGCTTTCTCTGCATCTAAGGAAATCACCAATCCCTGAACCAATCATTGCTGACAAACTTGGACCATATTCGGCAACCTTCTAATATTATTAGAAGACCCATGGCCCCTTACAAAGCCTGTCTGGTCCTCTATAACAATATGGGGCAATACTTTTTCCAATCTCAGTGTCAAGATCTTAGACGGAATCTTGAAATCTGAATTTAATAGAGAGATGGGCCTGTATGAGGCACAATCCTCAGGAACCTTCCCGTTCTTAAGAATTAAGGAAATATTAGCTTCTCTCAAAGATGGTGGTAAGCATTCACACATATGGAGTGATTGTACATCTCCAACATTGGCCCTGACAGAATCCCTATAAACTCCTTATAGAACTCACCCGGAAGACCATCAGGGCCAGGCACTTTCCCACTCTGAAGTTGCCTAGCTGTCTCCTGTATTTTCTGAACTGTCAAGGGGGCATTAAGGAGAGAGGCCTGTTCCAAGGTTACCCCTGAGAGGTCCAGGTTCTTAGAAAAGGCCTCCATTTTAGTCCTCCTGTCCTCACAGCCTTCAGACCGATACAATTCAGAGTAAAAACTCCAAAAAGCCTCAATCCTTATAACCTAATGTTCTCATCGAAACTTAGTTATCAACTATATTGTTCCTAAATGTACAAAAGTACAGAGGAAGATATATTCTGTCAATAGAGCATTGATAGCCAATATTATAGAAAAGAGCGACATACTCTACAACTTAAAGAAATGGCACATGAGGAAAGATTGATGATCTTGAGTCTTTTCCCACTCAAATAGGTTAAGAAAACATGTGACAGTAGTTTTTCCAATTTTAAGGTTTTCAGATCAAAGTGAGTGTTAGTGCACTCCTCACTGCAAGGGAGTGTTGGTGCACTCCTCACTGCAAGTTCAGTACAGTTTGAACAAAAACCATGGTGAGACATTTTTAACAAATATTTCCACCATTTCTCCAGGACAAAATATCAGGGCAAGGATCACCACTAGAAATTAAAGACAATGAAAAACAGAGAAGGCTCTTCTTTTTAATAAAAGGATTATAAATCTGTGGAACAGCTCATCCACACAAATGCTGGAAGAAAGTGTAATGGCTTGAAGGAGTAACAAGGCCAGTAATTAACTAGAAATGGAAGGGACTGGATAGATGGGCTGCTCAGACTGAAGGGCTTGACTGATTTGCACTGTTGCTAGGTTCTTATCAATTGAGAGCGTGAGAAATGAGTTCATTAGTTTAATAAACTTCCTGGAATCAAGGTGAATGAATCCCTGCTCTATATTGCTGTGAGCTATTGAGATTTCATATTGTAATATGTTAAACGTGTTGGAAGTTAGGTCACCTTGTAGGTAAAATAATCAGTTTTTTTTCCAATTATAGGAATAGATGATCTTAGTAACTTTCCCCACTTTTTGTGCCAGTTAACAGCTTCACAGCTATAAGTGTCTGAACGAGAAACCCGTGGGAAATACCCCCGGCTTTAAACTAAACCTAGTCCCTTCTCTGTATTTTGTGTTTATTTTGTAAGATTTATGAGCAGAGACATTTGTGTAAATAAACCATTAAGTGTTGGAAACATCAGCGTTGAGTAGTAACCGTAAATAGTTGCAGTTACAGATTGTTTTCGTCTTTTTTTGTTAAGGTCCCATTGTATTCAATGCTCATCCAGACGCCAGTGAAATCAATGTGAGCGGCAGGACGGGAGGGTACAGCAGCCGGTTAGATGTCGCATTGATAAACATCTGTCCGCAGTACACTGTCAGGGCAGTACACAGGGGCAGAGAGGAAGATGTTGATCTATTGGCGTGGAGTACATATGCGACTGTGTATTCCAAGCCAGTGCAGAGATCTCCATCCCCTGAGACGGTTTGTCTCACAGTGTTGAATGGCCAGCCCGTTACCTGGACTTGAGTCATTCATTCCACGGAGATTCCTCACCGTAATATGGCAGAACCATTTCATCTTTGCATTGCCCCGCCCCCCTCGCCTTCAAAATATCAAAATAAAACCTTCCTGCGCGCTGGGAACCACTTGTAAGTACCAGCGCGTACTTAGTTTTCAATTGACGTTATTCCCGAGTAGACCCACTACTGAAATAGTAAAATTCCACATTTGCCAATGTATATTACACCCTAATGGAAAATCACGACCAGAAGCAACAAGAGGATTTATACAATCCATCGCTTATCATCAATGTTTCACCTCAAACGGTAAAGCCAGTTAAAGGTCGTTTCGGTCACTGACGGCTTCATATTACAGCAATCCCATTTCGAGTTACAATCCCCTCAGGGGTTTCTTAGCCACTGCCTGCGGTTTCACAGGCGACTATAGGACAGCATCATTGTCAGCCTCACAATTAGAGACCTTGGACCGCCAGAGAAACCCAAAGATGCAAACTAATTCCCAGCAGGGGAAACAAAAACACAATCTGCATTTCAAAGAGAGATTTTGTTGGGGTGAATGAACTCCGAGGAAAAGCGAGGTGATAATTCAAAGGTACTTGGGGATTGAAGCAGAGTAGACCGCGAGATGCACCGGGAATACTGAACAGGGACTGACTGGGAGACACTGACTCACCTCTCCCTGTCAACCCCCCTATATCACGCCAGAAACATCCATCTTCAGGCACCTACACATACACCTACTCATCCCAGAAACACTTCAGAGTTGGCACCGGTTTGGAAATTGCACGTAGCCGACTGGATAAGTTTTAGACTTAATTCTATATTCGGCGGATAATTTACGACAGGGTACCGTCAGAACTTCAGAATGATCACCCCCAGGGAACTCTGCCAGAGAAATCAAACGCAAGGTGTCTTTTGGTTCGGTTTTCCCCCCGCTAGCCCGGAGTTGGGTTTGTGAACGCTTCACTTACTTTGATGACTCGAATATCCCGGGTAATAGCCATAATATCCCGTGATCCGTAAGATCCTGTCCTCGATGGTGGACACCCCGTTGGAAGCGGCTTTGACGTCCATGAAGGACCTGGAGCACTGCTGGTCTTCAGAGGGCGGAGGAGACAGGTACTTGAGCTGGTTGAGGTGCAGGCTTATGTCCGACAGTCTCCGCATGGTTTTGTTAGTGAGCGGGGAGTTGGGTTCCGTCAGGCACTGCTGACGGAGATCTCATTCCCCCCCTCCCCGGACTGTCACTCCTCGCTACAACACTGTCACCTCTAGGGGGCAGCCCTGCATTCCCCTAGTGATCCCAATGCTGTCCCCCACCTCCTTCCCCCCCCCCCCCATAGTCACTGAGCCAGGACACAGCATTCAGCTCCAGATCCCCGCACGGTTTGGCTGAGTTGCTTTCCACCCATCCCTTTGGCAGATAGAAACTGGTTGCATATCAATTCAACAGATAACACACACACACAAAAAGGGTTGTCTCGTAGATCTGCGTCAGAGATCGCTGGCTGTGAGGAACAGCCTTTGCACCAAACCTCCCCCGTACCACAGTCAGACAGAGTCCTCGGTAAACCGCCTTCTCCCACTCGGGGAAAAGCCTGAGCTCATTGTTGGAAGGAACGCGGACTGCAATGGTTTAAAATGCCGCCTTTCTACACCTACCCCCTTGACCTTATTATGGTCTACAGGGTATGGCAGAAGAGAGCCGCTTTGGAAAGCTTGAAATTGCAAAATAGGACGTGTTTAAAGATTAGAGTTTCCCTTCTCAGGTCGAACCAAAGTGTCAGATTTCTGAATGGAATATTTTGTAGAAAATAAGTCACCTGCGTTAGAGATTTCGCAACACAAGAACACTAAATCCAGTTAATGACCGCGCATCAAGCTGCTTGTGGGACTGGTCATCAGGGCTCTAATTATTCTGTCCTGCTGATGAAAAGACAGAAAAGTAAAACATACTGGGAAGTTAATCGATGATTAGTTAGAAGTGTACATCAGTGACTAGAATGTTTTATCTGTACCTATAACGGTGTGAATGTCAAAATGCTGTTTACAATGCGCTAATTGTAACATGCGATTAAAAAATTTGTATTCAATCCTTTTGGAACCGTATAGTGCGGGGTTTTATCTTGTTTTGCCTATTTGGACCAATAATAGAAGAACTAGTACTATAAACTATTTCCTTCAACGTTAGTCTGAATAAATGTGATTAACATTATACTGTTCAGCATCGACTGTCTAAAGATGGGAAGTGAAAACACCAATAAGTTACGATTGCTAACAAAATGAAATACAGAAATCACAAGTGAACAGTTCTATTGCATTGCTGATTACAACCCCAGTAAACAGCGGCAGGAGGATTCACTTCACTCAAATCAACAAAACGAAAGAATCTGGAATGCAACACACAATAAAGGTATTTTGTTACCAGAGCCTGACCTTTCAAAAGAGAAGCACATTTCATGGTTATCCCCCCCCCCCCCCCAAAAAAAGCCTTAAAATTAATGAACCAAAATATCCCTCGAAAGGCGGATACCAGCCAACGTTTAATAAAGGGAAGTGACATTCACTGACAGAATCACTGGAGATGTACTCGAAATAAAGAGTTTTACCTCAGATAAGGCACGTATTTTCAATTTGATGAGGAAGACTTGTATTCTCTTTGAGAAAAAAAAAGCAGGGTAATTCAGTAATACCAACAACCCTTGTGTCAGGTTAATTAAGAAGAAAATAAAGCTTCATGCAAGAGCATTCTACAGAGCTCATTGGCATTACTTCATTTGGGTAACTGGAGCAGTTAAGTACCACCATTGCTTTCTTAGAGCATCAGTCAGAGATGGCTAGCTCCAAATGAATGTTTTAATCCATTGCACTGCAGTAATAAAGGTAAGATAATGAAATGAAGCAGCCTAGAAAATATGCTTGCTGCACAAGAAAATGATAAGCTTCAAATTATACAGCATAATCCTTAATGCATGAAGAAAGTATATGTGTACATTTTAAGCTTAACAAAACAAACTAAAACCTCTGAAGAATTTTAAACATAATATAATCAATAACCACGTGCAATCAAAGAACAGCAATAGTCTAAACACTCCAGCTAAGTTGTTGAATGGAAAGTCGACTTCATATTGAAATGCAATTAATTTACATAACCACTGTAAAAACTACTTTTGGGGAAACCCTAATTTCTGACTGTCATCTTGATCTGGCAGTAATCTTTCTGTCATTGTTGTTCCTATTTGTATTTAATTGAAATTCAGGCTTCTTCTGATGACATTCTTCATCCCTGTTTCTGTTTCATAATTCTGCTTTTTCCTGAAACTAAAGACAATTTTCTGATTCAGTATGTGGATGTACCTACTAGATAAGGTGCAAAACTTGTTGAAAATGTGTTGCTAGTTAAAGCACAGCAGGTCAGGCAGCATCCAAGGAATAGGAAATTCGACGTTTCGGGCATAAGCCCTTCATTCCTGATGCTGCCTGACCTGCTGTGTTTTAACCAGCAACACATTATCAACTGTGATCTCCAGCATCTGCAGACCTCATTTTTTACCCGAAGGTGCAAAACTTGACCTACTTTTGGGAAATAAGGCAGGGCAGGTGACTGAGGTGTCAATGAGGGAGCACTTTGGGGCCAGCAACCATAATTCTATTTGTTTTAAAATAGTGATGGAAAAGGATAGACCAGATCTAAAAGTTGAAGTTCTAAATTGGAGAAAGGCCAATTTTGACAGTATTAGGCAAGAACTTTCGAAAGCTGATTGGAGGCAGATGTTCGCAGGTAAAGGGACGGCTAGAAAATGGGAAGTCTTCAGAAATGATTATTCCTGATGAAGGGCTTATGCTCGAAATGTCGAATTCTCTATTCCTGAGATGCTGCCTGGCCTGCTGTGCTTTGACCAGCAACACATTTGCAGCAGTCTTCAGAAATGAGACAACAAGAATCCAGAGAAAGTATATTCCTGTCAGGGTGAAAGGGAAGGCTGGTAAGTATAGGGAATGCTGGATGACTAAAGAAAATAAGTGTTTGGTTAAGAAAAAGAAGGAAGCATATGTCAGGTATAGACAGGATAGGTCAAGAGAATCCTTAGAAGAGTATAAAGGAAGTAAGAGGGAAATCAGGAGGGCAAAAGGGGGACATGAGATAGCTTTGGCAAATAGAATTAAGGAGAATCCAAATGGTTTTTACAAATATATTAAGAACAAAAGGGTAACTGGGGAGAGAATAGGGCCCCTAAAGATCAGCAAGGCTGCCTTTGCGTGGAGCCACGGAAAATGGGGGAGATACTAAATTAATATTTTGCATCAGTATTTACAGTGGAAAAGGATATGGAAGATATAGACTGTATGGAAATAGATGGTGACATCTTGCAAAATGTCCAGATTACAGAGGGAAAGTGCTGGATGTCTTGAAACGGTTAAAAATGGATAAATCCCCAGGACCTGATCAGGTCTACCCGAGAACTCTGTGGGAAGCTAGAGAAGTGATTGCTGGGCCTCTTGCTGAGATATTTGAATCATTGACGGTCACAGGTGAGGTGCCGGAAGACTGGAGGTTGACAAATGTGGTGCCACTGTTTCAGAAGGGTGGTAAAGACAAGCCAGGGAACTATAGACCGGTGAGCCTGACATTGGTGGTGGGCATGTTGTTGGAGGGAATCCTGAGGGACAGGGTGTACATGTATTTGGAAAGGCAAGGACCGATTAGGGATAGTCAACGTGGCTTTGTGCGTGGGAAATCATGTCTCACAAACTTGATTGAGTTTTTTGCATAAGTAACAAAGAAGATTAATGAGGGCAGAGCGGTGGATGTGATCTATATGGACTTCAGAAAGGCGTTCAACAAGGTTCCCCATGGGAGACTGATTACCAAGGTTAGATCTCATGGAATACAGGGAGAACTAGCCATTTGGATACAGAACTGGTTCAAAGATAGAAGACAAAGGGTAATGGTGGAAGGTTGTTTTTCAGTCTGGAGGCCTGTGACCAGTGGAGTACCACAAGGATCAGTGCTGGGCATTCTACTTTTTGTCATTTACAGAAATGATTTGGATGTGATCATAAGAGATACAGTTAGTAAGTTTGCAGATGACACCAAAATTGGAGGTATAGTGGACAGCGAAGGAGGTTATCTCAGATTACAACAGGATCTTGACCAGATGGGCCAATGGGCTGAGAAGTGGCAGATAGAGTTTAATTCAGATAAATGTGAGGTGCTGCATTTTGGGAAAGCAAATCTTAGCAGGACTTATACGTTTAATGGTAAGGTCCTAGGGAGTGTCGCTGAACAAAGAGATCTTGGAGTGCTGGTTCATAGCTCCTTGAAAGTGAAGTTGCAGGTAGATAGGGTAGTGAAGAAGGCATTTGGTATGCTTTCTTTTATTGGTCAGAGTATTGAGTACAGGAGTTGGGAGGTCATGTTGCGGCTGTACAGGACATTGGTTAGGCCACTGTTGGAATATTGTGTGCAATTCTGGTCTCCTTCCTATCGGAAAGATGTTGTGAAATTTGAAAGGGTTCAGAAAAGATTTACAAGGATGTTGCCGGAGTTGGAGGATCTGAGCTATTGGGAGAGGCTGAACAGGCTGAGGCTGTTTTCCCTGGAGTGTTGGAGGCTGAGGGGTGACCTTATAGAGGTTTACAAAATTATGAGGGGCATGGATAGGATAAATAGACAAAGTCTTTTCCCTGGGGTCGGGGAGTCCAGAACTAGAGTGCATAGGTTAAGGATGAGAGGGGAAAGATATAAAAGAGACCTAAGGGGCAACTTTTGCACGTAGAGGGTGGTACGTGTATGGAATGAGCTGCCAGAGGATGTGGTGGAGGCTGGTACAATCGCAACATTTAAGAGGCATTTGGATAGGTATATGAATAGGAAGGATTTGGAGGGATATGGGCTGGGTGCTGGTAGGTTGGGCTAGATTTGGTTGGAATATCTGGTTGGCATGGACGGATTGGACCAAAGGGTCTGTTTCCATGCTGTACATCTCTATGACTCTATGAATCTATGTTGCATTGTTAATTGCTGTTTCTGTTTTTTACTGTGGCAAATTCAGTTGTATTATCTTGAGTTCAGGACATCAAGAACTAATGTGATCACAGCTTTCATGATATTAAAATTAACAGGCATAGAAGATAAAGGAGAACTATTTCCACAAAGTGGGGACTGTAGATGTCAGATCTTTCAAAAATTAAATCAGGAAACATTTCTATGCTCAAGGAATGGCAGAAATTTTGAATGATTTGGAACAATTTTTGTTCAATTTCACATTAGATCAGTTATAATTTTTAAATCTAAGATTCACAATTTATGTTAGACAAAGGTATTTTGGATTTTGGCCAAACTTGGACACATGGATTAGTTTACATATCAATTAGGATTTGGCTGAAGATAAAATATTGCAAGTTAAATGGCCTACTTCTGTTTCTATGTTTTGATATTCTGACTACAAAAGATGTTTTGGTGGGTACAACAAATCATGACTGTATTTATTGTAACATAGTTGATTGATTGATCGATTGATTGATTGATTTATTGTTGTCGCATATACTGAGATACAGTGAAAAGTGTTGTTTTGCGTGCTACACAGGCAGATCAAACCATATAATATGTATCAGAATAGCAGAACAAGTGCAGAATATAGTGTTATTCTGAGAAGGTGCAGAGAAAGAGGGCTGGAATCAGAATTAACATTTGAGAAGTCCATTCAAAAGTCTGATAACAGTTGGGAAGAACCTGTTCTTGAATCTATTCATTAGTGCATACAAGCTTTTATTTCTTCTACCTGACGGAAGAGGGTGGAAAAGTGTACACCTAGGGATAGGAGGGATCTTTGATTATGTTGGTTGGTTTCCCAAGGCTATGTGGAGTATAGATAGAGACATCGGTTAGAAGGTTGATTTGCGTGATGGACTAGGCTATGTTCACCACTCTTTGTAGTTTCTTGTGGCCATGGTGCATTCAAATAAAATGCTTTCTATGATGCATCTATAAAAATTGGTAAGCGTTCTTGTAGACATGCCAAATTTCCTTAGCTTCCTGAGGAAGTAGAGACATTGCTGTACTTTCTTGAATGTTGCAATTATGTGGGTGGGCCAGGACAAATTATTGGTGATATTTACTCTTAAGAATTTGACACGCTGACCATCTCCACCTCAGACCCTTTGATGCAGACAGAGGCATGCCCTGTACTCTGCTTCCTGAAATCAATGACCAGCCATATAATCATATAACTTAGTATCTTTAGAAAATCATAATAGAGATAAGGCTATTCCTAACAGCATTATTTGAGAATTAGGGCATTGAGAACACACTGAAACAGAATTACTCATTTGGTATATACAGCTTTTTCTATTTATTATCATTTTCACTATCAATCGATAACAATCAAAACATCAAACAAAACATTTACTCTAATATACCATGTGAAATCTGTACCATCATAGATTGACTTTAGTTTATTTCATCTCCTGAGAAAGATGAGTAATCATGGATGAAATTCCAATGATAAAACCTTTAAGAACGTCCTAATCATTAAAGAAAAGTTTGTTTAAATGTAGGGCATAAATTTCATTGTTAACACAACAGTGTAGTACTGCGGAGTGCCGCACCATCAGGAGAATCATTTTACACTGGAGACGCTAAACAAAGTCTCATTCTGCCCTCTCAGCTGGACATAAATTAACCTCTAGCAACATTTCAAAGACATGCAGGGAAATTCTTCCCCTTTTCTTGTCCAAAATTTGTCCTTTAACCACAATACTAAAACGGATCTTCTAGGGATTGTCACATTGCATTGATGATCATTACTTTGCCCAAGCTCACTTTTGCATCCCCTTCAGCACTTAAATTTTAAAAATGTTAAAGCAGTTACTGCAAATCAATGTGGATGCCCTGAGACAATGAAATGTGCTTTATAAATACAGGTTTGTTTGTGCTTTTACACTCTGTGGAAATACATTTAAGATAGTGAACAATTTCAAACAGTGTCAATGAAAGTAATACTATCAAAATAAATTCAACACATTGTAAATGTTTCCAACATTGACAGGATAAGGGATTTTAAAAAATATGACAGCATCTTAAATTATATTCATAGACTGCTACAGCAAAAAAACTTTTGAAATGGCTCCTCACTTTGAAGTTGATTTTTTTAATTGTTTGTTCAAGTGATTGAGCCCTACCTGAGGCATGGATACACTCTTTATGGAGAAGCAAGCAATATTTAATAATGGGAAGAAGGAAATGTATTTGCAATTCGTCTAAATCACTCACTGTCCTACTAGCAAGGTAGCATGTGATTCATTAAACCCAACTCTCCAGCTGTTCCCATAATAGCTGCATAAGGGGTTTGTTCAGATCCATAATACATCTGTGGAATAGCAGTCTATTTCTCATATTCAGTGCTCATTTATCTCAAATTGCTTTTGTAATTAAAAATATTAAACATGCAATTTAACTGAGATGAACTTGGGGACCTATGAGTGTGCTCCACGTTAAATTTCTCCTGCACTTTGATTGTTCTTATTGTTAAAACTACTTTTTGTATTTTAAATAGATGTTACCAACTGGAAAATTAGGTAAAATCAAGGATACTGTCTCTGCTAATTGTTCTTTGCTGCTTGCAAGGGTAATTATGATGGGCCTGTGAAGTGGCTACTGGGGTGTGAGCTGAAGCATGCAAACAAGGTTAATGTTCACTTAACAGACTGTGTAATGACATTTTCATCATTCACCAAAGTGGACATCTACAATTGTTAAATGCTATGCTTTAGAAAGATCTCTATTAAGACCCAGAAAAAAGATTGCAAACTTTTTTGAATATTTAGCCATGTTGTTTTATCTGTGTTATTTTCACTTCATTTTTATGAGCCTTTGCACCAATTGTTACTTCCTGCAGTATCTTGCTCACAACAGCCTTAATGGGTTTTCCCATAATACTCTTCAATGGCAATGGTTTCAGACGAAAGAACAAAACCATGGTTGAGATGTCGGGCGACATTAGAGGAGCTCTATATGAGCTCAAAGTGCTTACCAGGATCAAATATAAACCCCCTTATGTCAGATAAGCTATGTCTGTGGATGAATAAGTGAAATACTGTGGATACTGGATGTCTGAAATATAAATAAAAATTGTGAGAAAAACTCAATAGACATGGCTCCAACTGCAGGGAGAGGACCAGAGTTCAGAAGGTCTAAAGAACAGTCATATTGCTCAAAATGTTAACTCTGTTTCTCTGTACACAGGTTCCGCCAGACCTGTTGAGTTTCTCTGACACCTTCTGTTCTTGTTTCAGACTCTTTATGTTTTGGGAATCATTTCAGGTGCCATTAAGCCATCGAGACCAATAAACAACCAGCTGTCCACAGATGAATAAAATAAGCGCCTGATGACTCATTTACCTGAGTAATTTCATCCCAGTTTTCAAACGCGACCAACAGAGGCTGAATAATTTTACAGTGACTGAATTTCTAAATTGTATCACATTCTATTGCATCCTGTGCAATACCACCATACATAGATATTATGAAGAATTCCACTCCCTGAATAGCTTATTCATGATCACTGAACTGTATAATACAAATTAATCCTTTCATCAATTTTGAGGCAATCCACCATGCCATCAAAAAATTACTAACAAAATTTATCATTATTTTCTGGCACCTTGTTTAACATCACATGTGTGGTATTTGAAAACACAGCAGTGAAACACTGCTTTATTCAGAGACTAGCACTTAAAACTCAACCTTTTGTGGCAGGGCAACTGGTTTCTTTCTCCCCCTCATGAGGAAACAATACATCCATAACTCTGACCTGATCTCAAGAGGAGAGTTGGGAAACCAGGATTGGTGGAACAAGCAGTTTTCCCACAGTGGCCACCTATTATTTCACTTGCAGAAATTGTCACAGCAAAGCTTGCTTGCACACATTCTGACTGCTGCCTGTTTTCTTTCAATACAATCCCTTCAGAATACAGGTCAACACCACATCCACACTCTGCGATTGTCAGAGAAAACTGCAAGCAGGGATGTGCTCATGCCATGGCTGAGTCAAACCGGACCAGCTGCAAGCGACCTCCCCTCCTCCACTCCATCCCATCCCACTCTCACAACCCCAAATCTCTACCACAAACTGTTTCCATGCTGTGTGACTATGACTCTATGATCCCCCGCCATCCTCCACAACCGCCATCTGGTACATGCAGGTTTCATAAAATCCCAACGGATGTATCCTTTTCCTCCTGTGTTTTGCATTATCACCAGACCTGTATATATTATATTGACCTCATTGTCTAAGTCATTGATAAAGATTGGCAATAACTGAAGCCCCAGCTTACAGCATTCCACTAATAACAACTTGCCCATCTAAATGCATTGTTTATCCCAATTCTCTGTCCTCCAACCAGTTTTCATGTCTAATGAAGGTCTGTTTGAATCAAAGCAAGAAATGAAAGGGAGGGAGAAACTTGGAAACTTACAAGCATCGGGGAAGTGCTACTAACTGGCAAATTCTTTATTAGGCATCACTGACTAGGCCAGTGTTTATTGCCCATTCCTAACTGACCACAAGGCAGTGAAGAGTCAACCATGTTGCCATGGGTCTAGAATCACATGTAGGCAAGAATGGTAGTTTCCTTCCCTCAACAACATTAGTGAACCAGGTGGGTTTCACCTGACAATTGACACCAGCTTCATAATCATCATTAGATTTGTAGTTCCAGATCTTTAATTGAATCCCAATTCGACCATGGGTCTCTGCAGGATTTGAACACAGGTCTCCAGATCATTTCTGGGTCTCTGGATTAATAGGCTGGTGATAAAGCCACTAAGTCATTGCCTTCCCTCAACTGTTGGAGCTCCAAGTTGACAAGCCCTAGATCCTTGTCGATTTCATTCTCAGGTCTTAAAATAAGTTCCTTGTGAAATAGTTGATTCATTGTATTTAGTTTTCCAACATTCCCTAGATTCAGGTAAGCTTCCATTAGATTGGAAAAATGCAAACGTAATTCTTTTATTTTAAAAGGGAAGGAGACAGAAAACTACAAGCTAGTTAGCTTAACATCTGTCAAAGTGAAAGTGATAAAGCAAAAACAAAGCTGGAAAAGCTTGGTAGGTCTGGCAGCATCTGTGAAGAGAAATCAAAGTCAATGTTTTGGGTGTGGTGACTCCTCCTCAGAACTGATGGTAGCTAGGAAAATGTCGGTTTATATGCAGAAGGCGGGGATACGTGGTAAGAAGTACATGATAGATGGCGATACAGCCCAAAGAGAGAGGGGCATGTTGGACAGACAAAGGACTGGATAACAATTTTACTGGGAGAGTGAATAGCTGTTAATAGTGAATCTCCTCTATCCAGGGCCTCAAATTGTCCTTCCAGGTGAGACAGAGGTTCTCTTCCTGCCTGTCTTCCAACCGATGTTACTGTATCAGATGCTCTGATGTGGTCTTCTCTACATCGGGGGGACTGAACATAAACTTAAGGAACGGTTCACCGAGCATCGCAGCTGGGTTCGCAGGGACTGACCGGACCTCCCAGTCACCACCCATTTCAGTTCCCCCAATCACTCCCTTTCTAACATGACCATCCTTGGCCTCTTCCATTGCCAAAACAAACCACAGCGCCTACTGGAGGAACAACACCTTATCATCCACCTGGGCACCCTACAACCCGGAGCACTCACAATGAGTTCTCCAATTTCAAATAACCTCCCTCCCCATTCCCCAACTCCCTTCCCAGCCCATCCCCCTCCCTTCCACTGCCCCCTGCCACCAACCAGATTCATTCCTCCCATTAACCAACCAGGTCATACTCTCTCCCTGTCTTCACCTATCCCTCACTTCACCACCCTGCCCCCAACACCCCCTTTATCTGCAGCTCCCCTCACCCATCACCAGTCCTGAAGAAGGTTACAGTCCTGAAGGTGTGGCATAGTGGCTCAGTGGTTAGCACTGCTGCCTCACAGCATCAGGGTCCCCTGTTCGATTCCAGCCTTGGGCGACTGTCTGTGTGGAGTTTGCACATTCTCCCCGTATTTGCGTGGGTTTCCACCGGGTGCTCCGGTTTCCTCCCACAATCCAAAGATGTGCAGGTCAGGTGAATTGGCCATGCCAAATTGTCCATAGTATTAGGTGCATTGCTCAGCTGGAAATGGGTCCGGATGGGTTACTCTCCGGAGGGTCTGTGTGGACTTGTTGGGCCGAAGGGCCTGTTTCCACACTGTAGGAAGCTAATCTAATCTAATTTACACCCAAAATGTCAACTTCTGCACCTCCTGATGTTGCCTGGCTTGCTGTGTTCTTCCAACCTCCAGCCTGTCTACTTTGGATTCCAGCATCTGCAGTACTTTTGTCTTGAGCTTTTAATGGAGACTGTCAGTAGATAACAATAGGTAGTGGGTAATGTAATCTATGAAATAACAAAACCTGGTATGTGGGGTAGGGAGCTAGGGAGGACATAAACTAACCATGGTTAATCAAGGAAGTTAGGAATAGCATTACATTGAAAGAAAACGTATATAATGTGGCAAAATTAGTGGTAAGCCAGAGAATTGAACCAACAAAAGACAGTCAATAAATAATAAAGAGCAAGACAATGCACTTGGAGGGTTACCTTGCAAGTAATATCAAGATGGAATTTCTTTATCATATAACAAGAAAGAAAGAGTCCAAAGTTAACAGAGGCTTTTTACAGATCGACACTGGAGAAATAGTAATAGGGAACAAGGAAAGGGCAGAAGAGTTGAACAAAATCTTTACACCATCTTCACAATAGAACACACTAATAGTATTCCAAAACTATTGAAATATAAAAGAGGAGAGGATACATATACAATGACAATCCTTGGAGACCATGACTTGGAGGACCCGGTGTTGGACTGAGGTGGGCAAAGTTAAAAATCACACAACACCAGGTTATACTCCAACAGGTTTATGTAGAAGTCCCATGATATGGAGGTGCTGGCTTCCAAATAAACCTGTTAGACTATAACCTGATGTTGTGCGATTTTTAACTTAATCCTTGGAGAAAAAATATTAGGGAAAGCAATGGGACTAAAGACAGTTAAGTCCCCTGGCCCTAATTTGGTGCATCCCAAGATATTAAAAGTAGCTACAGAGATAGTGGATGCATTGGTGGTAATCTTACAAGAATCCTTAGATTCTGATAATATGCCAGAAGATTGAAAAACTGCAATTTGCTGTAATTCCATTTTCTCTCTTTTGTCTTTTGTGAATAGTACTTTTATTGGTCAGAGTATTGAGTAGAGGAGTTGGGAGGTCATGTTGTGGCTGTACAGGACATTGGTTAGGCCACTGTTGGAATATTGCATGCAATTCTGGTCTCCTTCCTATTGGAAAGATGTTGTGAAACTTGAAATGGTTCAGAAAAGATTTACAAGGATGTTGCCAGGGTTGGAGGATATGAGCTATAGGGAGAGGTTGAACAGGTGGGACTGTTTTCCCTGGAGTGTTGGAGGCTGAGGGATGACCTTATAGAGGTTTACAAAATTATGAGGGGCATGGATAGGGTATATAGGCAAAGTCTTTTCCCTGGGGTCGTGGAGTCCAGAACTAGAGGGCATAGGTTTAGGGTGAGAGGGGAAAGATATAAAAGAAACCTAAGGAGCAACTTTTTCACGCAGAGAGTGGTGTGTGTATGGAATGAGCTGCCAGAGGAACTGGTGGAGGCTGGTACATTTGCAACATTAAAGAGGCATTTGGATGGGTATATGAATAGGAAGAGTTTGGAGGGATAGGGGCCAGGTGCTGGCAGGTGGGACTAGATTGGGTTGGGATATCTGGTCGGCATGGACGAGTTGGACCAAAGGGTCTGTTTCCGTGCTGTACATCTCTATGACTCCATGACTCTTGTGTTACATTTACTCTTTGTTGATCCATTAGGACTATTACTGAATCTAAAGATTTTTGAAAGATCTTAGAAAATTTCATAAAATCCTAATTAGTACGTATTTATCATCTCTGTAAATTCGTTATTCCCCATGATAATCTGCCTTGTCCCAACCTCTAAAGTATTCCGATACTTTTGCTATGCTATCTTTTTTATATGAATGCCAAAAATCTTATATTTTTAAAAAGATTTATGCTGGTTTTGTCTTATGTTTTATTTCCTCCCTCTTTATCAAATGTTTGGTAACCCTTTGCCAGTTTCTCCTAATCCTTAGATTTATTACTTTGCTTGGCTGGCTTTCTTTTAATCATATATCATCCTTAAACTCTTTAGTTAATCACAGATGGATTAGTTTCCTGGGCAGTTTTTATTTCTCATTGAGAATTCAGAAATATCTCAAAACATTTGCCATTGCTTATCTAACATCAAGCCTATTATACGTTCTACCTTGGTTGACTGTCTCCCAGCCTAGCTGTTGCTGGAGCAAATTCATGCAGGAGTGGATAGGCCAAGTGGAGTAAGTGGTCCCTCTGGGCTGCTGCGCGCTCTTCATATTTGGCATTCAGCACCTGAGATAGACAGATCTTAAGAGAGTGCTGTCTGATTCATGAATCAGAAGAGAAATGAGCAATAATAACAGATACTTTCAGTCATAAGAATGCCTACAAACAGAAATCTCATTGTCACATAGCTTTTAATACCATCAACTCATATGTGACAGCTGTTCTGCAGCTTCCCCCTCTCTCACAGACTCCCTGGGTATGTTTCCCCAGAAGTTCCAGAGTTTCATTCTCATGTTTGAGGTGGCTGATGTTTGCCATTTCTCTATCCATGCTAGTTTTTTGCTTCTGGTTCCTGTTCCATTACAACAGTTTGGGCACCAGCTAATTTTCGAAGTGTTATCATCCAGTTTGCAGACACACCATTGTGCACGTTATCAGGTACAGTTAATGTAGCAATTGCTTGTTTTCTCAAACTTTGGATGAGACGAGACCTGCTGTGCTGTTGGCAATTCCATTAAGGCTGCCTGCCTCTATTTTCCCTCTCAAATAATACAGCAGCAGTCAGCAAAGGGATTCTCATCAATATCTGATGCTGCACAGTCAATAAGCAACTCCCATCTCCCATTCTTGCTACCTGGCCACAGAAAGTATAATTGAATGCTTGTGTATATTACCGGTGATGTTATAAAAATTCTCCTTAAACTATACGCTGGAAAGTGTACATTAAAGACATGCCTCTTAGAGACATAGAGTCATAGTACAGCACAGAAACAGACCCTTCAGTCCAACTTGTCCATGCTGACCAGACATCCTCACATAACCTAATCCCATTTGTCAGCACTTGGCCCATATCGGTCTAAACCCTTCTTATTCTTGTATCCATCCAGATGTCTTTTAAATGTTGTAATTATACCAGCCTCCATCACTTCCTCTGGCAGCTCATTCCATACACATACCACCCTCTGCATGAAAGAGTCGCCCTTCGGTCCCTTTTAAATCTTTTCCCCCTCACCCTAAACCTATGCCTTCTAGTTCTGTAGTCCCCTAACTGAGGGAAAAGACATTGTCTATTTACCCTGTCCATGTCCCTCACGACTTTACAAACCTCTGTAAGGTCACCCCACAGCCTCCAACACTCCAAGAAAAACAGCTCCAATCTATTCAGCCTCTTCATATAGCTCAAATCCTCCAACCTTGGCAAAATCCTTGTAAATCTTTTCTGAACCCTTTCAAGTTTCACAACATCCTTCCTAAAGAAGAGGGACAAGAATTGCACACAATATTCCAAAAGTGACCTAACCACTGCTGTGCACAGCCACAACATCACTTCCCAACTCCCATACTCAATGTGCTGACCAGTAAAGGAAAGCATACTAAATGCCTTCTTCACTATCCTATCTGTCTGAGAGTCCACTTTCAAGGAGCTATGAACCTGCACTCCAAGGTCTGTTTGTTCAGCAACAGTCCCCAGGACCTTACCATTAAATGCATAAGTCCTGTTCTAATTTGCCTTTCCAAAGTGCAGCATCTCACATTTATCTAAATTTAACTCCATCTGCCACTCCTCAGCTGATTGGCCCATCTGATCAAGATCCTGTGTACGCTGAGGTAGCTTTCTTCGCTGTCCACTACACCTCAATTTTGGTGTCATTTGCAAACATACTAAGTGTACCTCCTATGATCACATCTAAGTCATTTATATAAATGACAAAAAGCAGTGGATCACAAAATGAATAAAAATAGGATCCTATCAGCATTCCCCTTTCATCAAGGTTCTAAATTATTTAGTGAACAATTATAGAACCAGGATTGATACTTTATAATTGTTATCGCTTGAGGTCTAGTCCATGAGGATATGTTATTCTGAGGTACCAAGCACAGGAATGATTATTCTGTCTGCCAAACTATTGGGAGAATCTGAAGTTCACAAAACACTGCAATCACTAATCTTTCTGAAACTGTAGGGAAAAAAAACTCAATACCCTTATACCATCAAGAAAATTCACATTCATTGTCAGGAATGCATATCAAGAAGGGAAGCGTGAATTGTGTGTCTAATAAGAACCAATGAATATTTATGCTCCTTGGTTTGAACAGTTTCAATGCATAAATATTATATTACATGACATATTATGAAAAATCAATTAAGTAAATCGTTATTCCAATAGATTTCATCAAATGAAATGATGTGGAAAATAAGTTGCAGTTAGGTGTCACCAAATATTCTTTCATAAAGAAGCCTTCCAGGTCTGTTTTAATGGATACCAGTGCAAAAAGGCATATTCTGCTTTGCAACGCTTACAGCTCACATTGAATTAAATGTTAACATAAGCAGAGCTGTGGATACCATAAGCTAATTTATATTCAGTTCAAAATCACCTGACTGTCACACAAGTGAGAATCTACATGTCATTAAATGCTTTAATAGCTTTTCAATTGGTTTAATCTCTTAAGCAGCAAGATAGTATTTCATATACCATTCCAAAATAGTCAAGGTTCAATAATTTAAAATGTCATTATTGGCTAAACTACAGAACAGGATAGACAAGCAGGAGGCTGGAAGAACTCAATAAGCCAGGCAGCATCAAAAGGTGGAGAGGTCAATGTTTCGGATGTAACCCTTCTTCAGGTAACCTTTCGGTTACTCCGGAAACGTTGACTTCTCCACCTCCTGATGCTGCCTGGCTTGTTGTGTTCTTCCAGCTTCTACCTTGGATTCCAGCATCTGCAGTTTTTCTTTTATCTCAAACCACAGAGCACAACATTCTTGTCAGGATCGTCAGTTTTCTGTAGTTTCCCATCAATTGCATTTCTCCACTTCAACAATCCAAAGATATATAACATACCACTAAAGTGTCTTGACTAATCACTAGCATTGGATGCCTTGATCTTTTATTTCTGATTTGTTCATTTACATCTTTTATGAATGGCAAATTTGGAATTTTATGTTGATAAACAGACACATCCTACTCTACTTTGACTGGCAGACAGGATGCCAATCCCAACCACAAACTGGCATCAAGTTTTAGTTAAAGCCAACAGTAGCATTGAAATTCATAAATAATAAATTGGTATTATAGTGCTAATTTTCAGCCCTAAAAGGCACCAATCTTTGACTTGTTCACCTGAAATGCAAGAATATATGTGATTTCAATGAAACAACATTAAGTTCTTTATAATTGACAATTTATAGGCTCAGCTCTGTTAACTGACTTTTGCAATAAATTAATAAACAAGAGAAATCAGAAACAATTGTCATTTTCTATATATATTTCTTTATGATCTATTTAGCAAGAAAATTATTCAAACTGTATGCAACTATTACCGGTATGCATGTTTGGGGAATGTACGTTTTTTTAAAAAATCAATTGGATCTTTAAAATGGGATATCATATTTTGTTTACCTGCACTCAACCTGTTTGTCGAGGAATGCTGACATGACATTGGTCACCTTAATTTCTTTGTCCCCCTTACCCCAATAAAACCTATCTGCCTCTGAACCGACTATGCTCCGTGCTCTCATATCCAACCCTGACTTTGAATTTAAGCTACAAGGGTGGTGCTACTGCTGTCTGGTGTATAGACCTCCACATTGTAGAGGCTGAGGGCCAGCTCTCAAATTCCTCCTCCTATTTCCCTCTATACCATGGCTCCATCATGAAACAATAGGCAATTGAGTCCACAATGGTCACTAATCTAACTTCATCTGGTCATCTCCCTGCTACTGCCTCTAAGCTCATAGTTCCCCAACCTACACAGCCCAATTTTACCTCCTTCCCAAAATGCACAAACAGGACCAATTGTTTCTGCCTACTCCTACCCCACAGAACTGATCTCTTCTTGCCTACACTTAATATTTTCTCCCCCTGTCCAGTTCCTTCCACCTATATCTGTGATTCTGCTAATGCTTTACATCAGTTTCAGAATTTCCAGTTTGCTGGCTCTAGCTGCCTCCTCTTTACCGTTGACATGCCATCTCTTTACACATCCATCTGCCCACCAGGATGGTCTGAGGGCACACCACTTCTTCCTGGAACAAAGGCCTGAACTGTCTCCATCCAGCACCAGCCTCTTCTGTGTAGCCAAGCTCGTCCTCACTTTTAGCGACTTCACCTTTAACTCTTCCCACTTTCTTCAGGTCAGTGGGTGGCTATGGGTACCCACATGAGTTGCAGCTAAGCCTGTCTCTTCGTGGGGTACAGGGAACATTCTTTGTTCCAGTCCTACGCTAGCACACACCAACAACTTTTTCTCTGGTACATGATGACATCATCAGTGCTGTTTCCTTCTCTCATCTGGAATTGAAAAAGTTTATCTATTTCACTTCCAATTTCCAACCCACTCTCACCTTCACCTGGTCCATCTCAGACTCTTTCCTTCCCTTCCTGAACATCTCTGATTCCATTTCAGGGGATAAGCTAGCTGCCAATATGTACTACAAGCCCACTTGCTGCAGTGCTCCAGTGAAGCTATGCACAACCAGAAGAACAGCACTTCATTTTCCAGTTGGGTATCCATCAGGACTCAATATTGAGTTCAATAATTTTATGGCGTGCGCAACTTCACCAATGTCCTTACCCCAGTGCCCACATACCAGGCCTTGTCATCACATGGGCTGCTATTACAAACAGGAGAAAGTGAGGTCTGCAGATGCTGGAGATCAGAGCTGAAAATGTGTTGCTGGAAAAGCGCAGCAGGTCAGGCAGCATCCAAGAAACAGGAAATTCAACGTTTCGACAAAATTCCTGTTCCTTGGATGCTGCCTGACCTGCTGCGCTTTTCCAGCAACACATTTTCTGCTATTACAAACAACCTATTATCAGCCACTAATGGCCACCAGAAGTGGCTATCGATTCTCTTGTGCTGATCTTTCCCACTCTTTTGTTTATCCAATTATTTCTCTCTCTCTCTCTCTCTCTCTCTGGGCTCCATCTCCACCTATTGTTTACTCCTTTCCCTTTCCCCTACCTCATCCTCAGTATATGTACCAACCTTTTCCTAGCTACAATTAGTTCTGAAGGCAGGGTCACTGGACTTGAAATGTTAACTCTGCTTCCTCTTTACAGATCTGTCACACTTGCTGAGATTTTCCAGCAATTTCTATTTTCATTTTTGTTTCTGATTTTCAGCATCTGCTGTTTTTTTTATCATAACTTGTTCTTGGCTTGATTTGGGAAACAACAAAAAGATTGCCTTTCATAACTGCTCGGTGTCATTGAGTCATAGAGATGTACAACATGGAAACAGATCCTTCGGTCCAACCCATCCATGTCGACCAGATGTCCCAACCCAATCTAGTCCCACCTGCCAGCATCCGGCCCATATCCCTCTAAACCCTTCCTATTCATATACCCATCCAAATGCCTCTTAAATGTTGCAATTTTACCAGCCTCCACCACTTCCTCTGGCAGCTCATTCCATACATGTATCACTCTGTGTGAAAAAGTTGACCATTAGGTTTCTTTTATATCTTTCCCATCTCACCCTAAACCTATGCCCCCTCTAGTTCTGGACTCCCTGACCCCAGGGAAAAGACTTTGTCTATTTACCCTATCCATGCTCCTCATAATTTTGTAAACCTCTTTAAGGTCACCCCTCAGCCTCTGACGCTCCAAGGAAAACAGCCCCAGCCTGTTCAGCCTCTCCCTATAGTTCAAATATTCCACCCCGGCAACATCCTTGTAAATCTTTTCTGAACCTTTTCAAGTTTCACAACATCTTTCCGATAGGAAGGAAACCCTTTCAGTGTTTTACAGCCAATGAATTACCTTTGCATTATAATGGGAGAAATGACAGCCAACTTATACAGGAGATTCCCACAAACAGCAATGTAATAACAACCATATGATCTGCTTTTGTGAAATAAACATTGATCTGGACACCAAGGCTAACTCCCCTATTCCTGGTCAAAAAAATTGACATTGAATAATAGCATGTTGAATATATGTCGATTCCATAAATATATGTCACAGTCTCGTCTCAGTGGTAACGCTGTTGCTCCTGCATCAAGAATACAAGATCAAGCCCAGAGAATTGAGTACATAATTTATCAGAGTGCTAAGAATGTGCTACAGCCAGAGATATAGCTTTCAGTTCAGACACTATCTCAGCTCAGGTGTGAAAATTCCACAGTATTAGTTCTACCATTTCAGAAAGTTCTTTCAGGTGTCCTAGCTAATAATCATCCCTCCTACATCACCAAAATAAATTTGATTATCACTACCTCATTGCCATGGGTAAACAAATTGGCTGCCATCCATCCTACATTATAGCAGTAACTATATTTCAACAGTACTTGATTGGCATTAAAGCACTTTAGAGACATCCTGAATTTATTGAGGACACTATATAAATGAAAGTTCAATATATTTTCAAAATTTATGAAGTCTTAAAACAGCTCTGTTGCCATCAGGATCAGAGAAATTGTGGGAGGAATCTCACGTTATTGATCATTTCAATCTCTACCTGTGTTTTATACCAAGTATCAGGGACTCGAGTTTTATTCAGTCTCAGTCAACTTTCTGTATGGACTTTTGCATTCTCCCTGTGTCTGTGTGGGATAACTCCAGGTATTCCGGTTTCCTCCCACAGTCCAAAAATGTGCAGGATTGGCCATGTTAAATTGCCCATCGGGATGTGTTGGCTCAGTGGATTAACCAGAGAAATGCAGGGTTACAGGGAAAAGGGGCGGGGGGGGGTGGGGAGGGTGGGAAGCTGTTCAGAGTGTAGGTGCAGAATGGGCCAAATGGCCTCTATCCGTACTGTAGGAATTTTATGATTCTAATCATTTGTTCAGTAATTAACGAAGTGCTTTGAGAGAATTAGTTAACGTACTTCTAGCAGAGTGATATTTAAATGCACAGAAATAATCTCTGTAAACTAAATTTATCTATTAAACGTGTGTATTTAGTAACATCTAATACAATGCTTTTAATTTTTCTATTCACTCATGAGACATGGGCACCACTGACTGGGCAGGACTTACTGCCTGTCCCTAGTTGTCCTTGAGAACGTGGTAGTGAGCTGCCTTCTTCTCCCGCTGTAATCCAAATGCTGCTGGTTGATCCACAATGTCTTTAGGGAGGGAATTCCTGGATTTTGACCCAATGGCAATGAAGGAATATATTTCCAAATCAGAATGGTGAGTGGCTTGGAGGGGAACTTGCATGTTGTTGGTGTTCCCATGTATCTGCTGCCCTTGTCCTTCTAGATAGAAGTGGTTGTGGATTTGGAAGGTGCTATCTAAGGATCTTCCCTGAATTTCTGATGATCCCCTCTGTCAAAACCATTCACTGCTTGAATTTCATTTTGTCCAAGAGACAGTCTACCCAGATTAAGAAGGTAATCACAAAGGGCTGACAAGTGCATTTGTTATGACAATAAAACAAGGTAATTATACCTCAAAATTAGTGATTTTTGAGAAGATTGATGATAAGTTTGGTAAGGTTGATGATAAGTATGTAAGTTAGCTTGTTGAGCTGGAAGATTTGTTTTCAGGCATTTTGTCACCATACTAGGTAACATCATCAGTGAGAGTCTCGGTGAAGTACTGGTGGAATGTCCCGCCTCTCTATTTATAGGTCTTGGTCTCTTAATGGGTGACATAATTTCTGGTTCTTTTTTTCAAGGGAAGATAGATAGGATCTAAGTCGATGTGTTTATTGATGGAGTTCTGGTTAGAATACCATGCATCTAAGAATTCTCGTGCGTGTATTTGTTTCACCTATTCTAAGCCTCTCAATTCTCTTTCACTTGAATTCAATTTCGTGTATTATAGAGTTTAACAAACCTGAAATGTATGATTGAGGTGGATTGTTTCAGGAAGATTGCTTAAATATTTCTGTAAGTAGTATTTCACAATCATTATAAGTATGCTTAAACACAAGGTTACAAATGACCTCCTCTGTGATAGTGACCATGGAGCATTCTGCCTCCACATCATTCTAGATCTCTCTGCTGCCTCTGAATTAATTACCATCATGTCCTTTTGCAATTTTGTTGATCAGCTCGATGGATTTGTTCTCACTTGGTTCCACACTTATCCAAATGTTTAGAGCCACAGAATCTTTAATTGTGTCTTCTGCTCTCACCTCTTGTCATTCTCTCTCAATTACCACACAGATCCATCTTTGGAACCATCTCTTATTTATCTGAAAATTAGCCCTTATTGACAGAGTTAGGATGACTGAGTGATAGGGAGGGAGAGTTAAGATTGTGATACCATTACCAGGACAGAAAGGAGGCCAGGTTAGGAAATAGGAAAAGTTGATATCTACATCCCAAATGTTATACCAGTTACCACAAAGACTGGGATATCAAAAATGGGTGAGAGAGATCCCTGGAAACAAAATGAGGACAGATCTCTGAACCATACGAACAGGCAATCTTTTGGTCTGTCTTATCGCTGCAGCACCTTTCTCCCTTCTTCCTCCTTCCCCTAAGCCCCTCCTTACCCTTCAACATAATGTTGATCCCTATCATCACTGTCCAATAATGGAATCAACCACAGTCATGGGGTCAACTTGCACACATACTATGGTGGCATACAACTTTATTTCTTTGAAGTCTCTCTGCATTCATCCATTGTCTTGCACTGTCAGACTGTTTATCTTATATCCAGACGTAATGGAATTGCCAAAAACACTCCGTTGGCTCTCCACAGATGCTGCCAGACCTGTTGTGTTTTTCCAGTCATTTTTGTCTTTGATATATTGGAATTGATTTTAGTAAAAATTATAGTCTGAAGCCATCATCAATAGTGCAACCATGAAGTATTTACCTTTGCAATCAATTCCATCCCTTTCCAAGTCTCCGATTAAGCAAGATGTTTGCTGTGCTGACTTGTATTTGTCTCAGGCCTGAGCTTCGAACCTCCCAGAGAGAGTGCCTATTTCGACCTTATTCGTTCTGCTTATCTTTATATCTACCATAGTTCATTCACTGGTGAAAGCTTTTTTTTAGTTTTACCCACTCTCATGTTCTCTTGGTCAACATCCCATTCTTGACTCCCTGTAAATTTAGTACCATTCAAAACCACACAGAGAAGAACTGCACCCTAAATTCCTCTTATTAGCTACTTACAAAAGTTTTAATTGGGAAATAGACTCCCAAAAGTTTTTCTGCCAATGTAATTGGACATTCTTGGAAAATATTAAGACTAGAGTAATTACAGGAAATTGGAAGAGAGGTCATTAAATTTTAAACTATTTGAAATATATAGTAACATACTAAACATTATGTGTAAACTAATGATAAACATCTGCATAACAATACTTGATAGAGTAAGCTGCTCAGCTGGAACAGACTGGCTCTGTTCAATTCAGAACTCCCATTCTTCATTCCCAGTAAATTTCATACCATTCAAAACCTTAATGTCTGTCACTTATCCCACAGGCAGTCACACTCATCCATCAGTCATATTCTTGATGGGCTGCATGGAAATTCTTGTTGCCAATATTTTAAACTTAAAATTCTCATCTTTGTGACTCTTCAGCATTTTCTCCCCTTTGGCCAGTATTGGTGATTGGCAAGCATCCAGGTGCCAAATTCTGGAATTCATCCCAAAATTCCACACTTTCACCATTTCTCTCTTTTCTGTTAAGAATGTCCTTGAAACTCACCTCTTTGACCAATCATTAACTGTAATCCCTCTTTTCGTTTTCATTTAGTTTTGCCTGCATGAAGTGCCTTTGAGATTGTTCTATCTTATAAAAGCCAGCTGTTCTTACTGGTTAGGGAAATTTCAGTTAAATCTTTGATCAACCTTGGCTAGTTGTAAGAAATAATAGCTATCATTTTATAAGGTACTTTTACTTCTTTGGTGGGCATGGTGATTCCTTTCAACAATGTAATTTATACTTGCAGATTGTGAATTAGCCAAAAAATTCACATCACCCTGTAGAATGCAATACTCTGGAGATGAAAGAGATATTGCCAATAAACATATCTGTATGAAAGTTCATTGTTATTTTGGTACAGTCATCACCTCCAACAATCATTTTTCACACATGGAAGAAATGTCACCCTAAATTCCTCTCATTAGCTACCTGCAAAAGTTTTAATTGGGAAATAGACTCCCAAAGGTTTCTCTGCCAACATAATTGGACATTCTTGGAAAATATTAAGACTAGAGTAATTATAGAACATTGGAAGAAACATCTTTAAACCTTTAACTATTTAAAATATATATTAATATACTAAACATTATGTGTAGACTAATGATAAACATCTGCATAATTATTGTATACTTAATATTGGAAGCTGCTCAGTTGGAATAGGCTAGCTTTGTTCAATTTAGAACTCCTTTAATATTAATAAAGAGAAATTAACAATTTTTAAAATTGGTTAAGGAACTGAAAATTGCATTTTCATTTTTTTCCCTCATGGTAAAAATGTGCAAACTAGGATTGAATGCAGAGTGAAAGATCATTAAAATCCTGTATTTAAAATCAAATACATTAAAAATCAGAGAAACTATAACAGCAACATGACTTGATTCCATAGTGTCACTTCAGGTTCAAAATGGCTTCCATGCATACAGACATCTATAGTGGACCTTCATTGGCCCCAGTAGATTGGGGTGTGACATATAAGGTCATCTCCTTCCATGACTGGTAGGAAATGTAAATTCAATTAATTAAATATTGTGAAGCTACTAGATTATTATTAAAATATCTCTGACCATTCTGAAGTGGGAGGATGAATAAGCAGAGATTGGGCTCCATTTGGGACCAATGACATAGGAAGAAACATAAGAAACATAAAAGAGGTCCTGCAAGCAGATTTTAGGGAGTTAGACAGGAAATTGAAAAGCAGGACTTCAAATATTATAATCTGCAGATTATTCCTGGTGTCAAACGGTAGTCAGTATAGGAACAGAAAACTAGAGCAGAAGAATGCACATCTTGAGAATGGTCAAAGGAGCAAGACTTTAGATTCCTAAGAGTTGGGACCATTTCTGGAGGAAGGTGAGGCCTCTACAAGGTGCTCAGGTCTTATCTAGACAGAAACAGGAGCAAATCTGTTGCAGAGAGGTTTGCTAATGCTGTTGGGACAGATTTAAACTAGATTGACAAAGCAATGGGAATCTGACAACTAATTTAAAGGGGAGAGAAGCTGAGATGGAAATAGAAGTTAAAAATAGCTAAATGAGCCTTAAAGGAAATATAGGATAGATAAGAAAGAAATGAGTTTAGCAAGGCTAAGTGGAGTATATTTTAATGACAGATGCTTGAGGAATAAGACAGACAAGCTGAGGGCACAGATACACTTGTGGGAGTATGATACCACCGTAATGACCAAGACTCAGTCAGAAGATGGATAGGATTAGCACCTCAACATTCCTGGTTTTTGAGTTTTCAGACTAGGTAGAGAGGGGAATAGAAAAGGAGAGGGGTGACAACATCGATCAAGAAAGCAATCATATGAGTGAGGAGGGTCTTCAAGAGATCACCAAATAAGTCCATAAGAGTAGAAATAATAAACACAAAAGGGGCAAAAGTGCTGTTTAGTGTGTACTGGAAACTCCTCAAAGAGTCAGGAACATGATGAGGATCAAATATGTAATCAAACTTCCTAAACATTTCTAACTGGGGAGAAAATGGGAGACTGATTAGCAAAGTTAGATCTCATGGAATACAGGGAGAACTAGTCATTTGGATACAGAACTGGCTCAAAGGTAGAAGACAGAGGTTGGTGGTGGAGGGTTGTTTTTCAGACTGGAGGCCTGTGACCAGTGGAGTGCCACAAGGATCGGTGCTGGGTCCTCATCTTTTTGTCATTTACATAAATGATTTGGATGCGAGCATAAGAGGTACAGTTAGTATGTTTGCAGATGACACCAAAATTGGAGGTGTAATGGACAGCAAAGAGGGTTACCTCAGATTAAAACAGGATCTTGACTAGATGGGCCAATGGGCTGAGAAGTGACAGATGGAGTTTAATTCAGATAAATGTGAGGTGCTGCATTTTGGGAAAGCAAATCTTAGCAGGACTTATACACTTAATGGTAAGGTCCTAGGGAGTGTTGCTGAGCAAAGAGACCTTGGAGTGCAGGTTCGTAGCTCCTTGAAAGTGGAGTCGCAGGTAGATAGGATAGTGAAGAAGGTGTTTGGTATGCTTTCCTTTATTGGTCAGAGTATTGAGTACAGGAGTTGGGAGGTCATGTTGCGGCTATACAGGACATGGTTAGGCCAATGTTGGAATATTGCATGCAATTCTGGTCTCCTTCCTATCGGAAAGATGTTGTGAAATTTGGAAGAGTTCAGAAAAGATTTACAAGGATGTTGCAGCGTTGGAAGATTTGAGCTACAGGGAGAGGCTGAACAGGCTGGGGCTGCTTTCCCTAGAGCGTCGGGGCTGAGCGGTGACCTTATAGAGGTTTACAAAATTATGAGGGGTATAGATAATGTAAATAGGCAAAGTCTTTTCCCTGGGATCATGGAGTCTAGAACTAGAGGGCATAGGGTTAGGGTGAGAGGGGAAAGATACAAAAGAGATCTAAGGAGCAACTTTTTCATGCAGAGGGTGGTACTTGTATGGAATGAGCTGCCAGAGGAAGTGGTGGAGGCTGGTACAATTGTAATATTTAAGAGGCATTTGGATGGGTATATGAGTAGGAAGGGTTTGGAGGGATATGGGCCTGGTGCTGGCAGGTGGGACTAGATTAGGTTGGGATATCTGGTCAGCATGGACAGATTGGACCGAAGGATCTGTTTCCAGGCTGGACATCTCTATGACGCTATGACTCTAATTCAGAAATCCAAAGTGTAAGGGACTTAGGAGTTTAGTTCAAGATGCTCTCAAGGTAAACTTGCAGGCTGAGTTAGTAGTTAAGAAGGCAACTACAATTTTGACATTTATTTCAAGAGGACGAGAATGTAAAAGCAGGAATGTACCACTGAGGGTTCAATGTAGAAGAAACCCCAGAGAATAAAAAGTTCAAAAAAGGAAATTAGGAAAGACAAGAGAGTGCATGAGAAAGCATTGGTTCAAAGAGAAATGAAAACACAAATAGTTTTTTAAAAATATATAAGAAGCAAAAGAATAACCGTAGGAAGAGTAGGGCCAATCAAGGACCATAAAGGTAATCTGTGTGTGGACAAGAAAGATGTTAGCACAGTTCTCAATGAATACCTTGCATCTATTTTCCCAGTGAAAAGGAATGACATAGATATAGTTAAAATCACACAACACTAGGTTATGGACCAACAGGTTTATTTGGAAGTATTAGCTTTCAGAGCGCAGTTTCTTCATCAGATAACTAATACAGCATGATCATAAGACAGAATTTACAGCAAAAGATCACAGTGTCATGCAACTGATATGATATATTGAACAAACCTAGATTGCTGTTGAGTCTTTCATCTTTTAGAATGGGTTGCAGGTTTCTGTAATATGTAAATTAATATGTAAATCCCAGAACTTCTTTTAAGTCACATTCTCAAGATAATATAGGGTTTTACAAAAAAGGTGACATATCAGCTCGGACAATGCATTAAAGGTGTGAGGTTAGAGTCTCTCTGTATCCCAATCTTGATTCAGACTAGTTCTATTTCCAAAGTAGGAATCTATAAAATGTTATGTGGATTAACTGACTGCTTTGACTGGCTGCAGGTTGTTTACTTTTTGAGCAAAAATAGAATGTATTAGATTACTTACAGTGTGGAAACAGGCCCTTCGGCCCAACAAGTCCACACCTACTCTCCAGACAGCAACCCACCCAGACCCATTCCCCTACACCTAACACAATGGGCAATTTAACATGGCCAATTCACCTAATCTGCACATTTTTTGGACTGCGGGAGGAAACCCACACAGACACAGGGAGAATGTGCAAACTCCACACAGACAGTTGCCTGAGGTGGGAATTGAACCCCGGTCTCGTGCTGTGAGGCATCAGTGCTAATCACTGCACCACCATGCCGCCCACTATCTGCAAACACAAATCTGCAAAACGCAAATTCACCTCATAGACATACAGGAGTGTGTGCATGTGAGGGAGAAAGAGAGAGAGAGTGTGCGTGAGTGTGTGCATGCGAGTGTGTGCATGCTTGGTAGAATGTGTGCGTGAGTGTGATGGAGTATAAGCCTGTGAGAGGGTGTGTGCATGCTTATTCATCCTCCCACTTCAGAATGACCAGAGGCATTTTAATGATAATCTAGTAGTTTCACAATATTTAATTAATTGAATTTACATTTCCTACCAGTTATGGAGGGAGTTGACCTGATATGTCACATCCTGACTCTTTGAGTATGGGTGCTGTGTGTGTGTGTGTGTGTGTATGTGTGTCTGAAAGAAAGCATGTGTATGAGAGAGGGTCTGTGTGAGTATGTAAGAATGTGTGTGTATTGTGCTTGCCTCTGTGTGTGTGTGTGTGTGTGTGTGAGTGAATAGTGAAATGGGGTCACCTGTAGTCTGATATGAACCCAAAGTTCCAGATGAAGCCATGCACATGGGTACCAAACCTAACTATCAGCCTCTGCTCGGTCACTCTGTATTGTTGCATGTCCCAAAGCCCACCTTGGAGAATGGTCACCCAAAGATTCGAGGCAGAGTGTCCCTGACCGATGCAGTGTTCCCCAACTGTGAGGGAATATTCCTGTCTGGCTATTGTTGTGTGGTGTCCATTCATCTGTTGTCATAGCATCTACTTGGTCTTGCCAATGTACCATGCCTTGGGGCATCCTTGCATGCAGCGTATGAGATATACAATGTTGACCGAGTCGCATAAGTACCTGCCATATACGTGGTGGATGGTGTCATCACGTGCAAGTGGTTGCCATGACAGAGTTGTACAGTATTGTGGTCCAAATTGTCCTGAAGGCTGGTCAGTTTGCTGCGAACAATGGTCTGTTTAAGGATTAGTGATTGTTTAAAAGCGAGAAGTGGAGGCATAGAGAAGGTCTTGGTGAGGTGTTCATCTTCACTGATAATGTGTTGCAGGCTGCCAAGAACATGGCATAGTTTCTCCACTCACAGGAAGTACTGGACAACCAAGGGTACCCTGTCAGTTGCAACCCGAGTCTATCTCCTGAGGAAGTCCTTATGGTTTCTCGCTGTGGCACATCAAAACTGGCACTCGATGAGTTAAGCATTATACCCTGTTCTTATGAGGGCTTCCTTCAGCACCATGGATGTCCATCACATTCCCCCTCATCTGAACAGATCCGTAGGATTTGTCCATAGGGGATGGTTGTTTTAATATGTTTCGGGTGGAAGCGAGAGAAATGAGGTTATCCGTGGGTTTGCAATAGAGTGAGATACTGAAGTGCCTTTCCTTAATGGAGATATCTGTCTCCAAGAATAAAAAGAGTACGTCTGGTGGTGAGATGAAACTCATTAATATCACTGTACAGTTGCTTCAGCAACTGCTCACCATGGGTCCAGAAGAAGAAAATGTCTTCAATATATCTACTATATAGTGCTGGCTGGAGATCCTGTGCATCAAAGAAGCCTTGTTCAAACCTGTGCATGAAAATATTGACATACTGGGGTGCAAATTTGGTCTCCAAGGCTGTTTCATGTGTCTGGACAAAGAACTGGTTGTCAAGGGTGAAAATGTTGTGGTCGAGGCTGAAGTGGATGAGTTGTAGGATGGTGGTCGGCCATTGACAGTCTTTGATATTGAATAATGAAGCTGTCGCAGCGATGCCATCATTGTGGGGATGCTGATGTCGAATGGCACAATGTTCATTGTGACAAGGAAGACAGACACACAATGCAACCAGTAGGGTAACCTTTGTTGTCCAATACATTCCAGGAGTGGAGAAGCTACACCATGTTCTTCGCAGCCAGCAACACATTATCGATGAGGATGAGCACATCACCTAGATCTTCCTTACACCTCCATGTCTCACTTTTAAACAATCATCAATCCTTAAACAGACCATTGTTCGTAGCAAACTGACCAGCCTTCAGGACAACGTCAACCACAACACTGTACAACCCTGTCATGGCAACCACTGCAAGACGTATCACCATTACACGTGGTGACACCACCCGCCATGTACACAACAGGTACTCATGTGACTTGGTCAATGTTGCCTATTTCATACGCTGCATGCAAGAATGCCTCAAGGCATGGTACATTGGCAAGACCAAGTAGACGCTACAACAACAGATGAATGGACACCGCACAACAATTGTCAGACAAGGATGTTCTCTCCCAGTCGGGGAACACTTCATCTGTCAGGGACATTCAGCCTCAGATCTCTGGGTGACCATCCTCCCAGAGGGACTTCGAGATATGCAACAATATGCAACAACGCAAAGTGACCAAGCAGAGTCTGATAATCAAGTTTGGTATCCAAAAACATGGCCTCAACCAGGCCACCTCACTACGCGCACACACACACACACACACACACACACACACACACACACACACTTATACTCCATCACACTCACGCACACACTCTAACAACCATATACACAGGCAAACACATACTTTCCCATGTGCACTCACACTCACATTCACACACTCATATGCACATATTCTCTCTCTCTCTCTCTCTCTCTCTAAATCTCTCTTTCCCCCTCACCTGCACCCACACACACACATGTACGTCTATGGGGTGAATTTGCAAATACATTCTATTTTTGCTCAACAAACACACAATCTGCAAGCAGTCAATCCATATAACATTTTATAGATCCCTACTTTGGAAAAGAACCAGTCTGACTCAAGATTGGGATACAGACAGACTCTAACCTCACACCTTTAATGCATTGTCTGAGCTGACATGTCACCTTTTTTTTATAAAACCTTATGTTATCTCGAGAATGTGATTTAACAGAAGTTCTGGGATTTACATATTAATGAACCAAAAACCTGTAACCCATTCTAAAAGATGAAAGACTTAACAGCAATCTAGATTTATTCAATATATCATTTTGATTGCATGACTATGTGACTTTTTGCTATAAATTCTGTCTTATTATCCTGCCCCACTAGTTACCTGATGAAGAAGCAGCACTCTGAAAGCTAATACATCCAAGTAAACCTATTGGACTATAACCTGATGTTGTGTGATTTTTAACTTTGACCAACCCAGTCCAACATCGGCACCTCCATATCATGACATCAGAGTGGAGGGCTGTGAAATATTAGAATAACCTATATCAGCAAGCCTGAATGAGCTGTATTGCAGACTGTTGAAGCAAGATGGGGAGGAGATATGAAGGATCCTGGTAACAACTTTCAATCATCTCTGGCCACAAGTGAGGTGCCAGAAGACTGAAGGGCTGAAAATTTATCCCATTACTAAAAAAGGGAGGAAGAAATAGACTGGGAAATTACAGGTCAATCAGTCTAACCTCAGTGGTGAGAAAGTTTTTAGAAACAATTCTGAGGGTGAGATTACATTTCTACTCAGAGACACACGATTTAATCAAGGATAATCATCATTGTTAAGGGAAGGTTGTGTTTAATAAATTTGATCAAATGTTTGAGGAGTTGGCCAAAAATGTTGATGAGCATAACACATTTGATGTGGTCTTTAGCAATGTGTTTGGTAAGGTTCCTGATGGCAGTCTGGTCAAGAAAGTAAAACCCAATGAGATCCAAGGCAGAGTGGCACATTGGGACCAAAAGTAGATGAGAGGCAGGAAGCAGTGAGTGATGGTGGAGGGAATTTCTATGACTGGAAATCTTTTTAAAGAATTCATTCAAGGTACGTAGTCATTGCTGGCTGGCCAACATTTATTGACCATCTTGAGTTACCCCTGAGAAAGTAGTGATGAGCTGCTTTCTTGAACTGCTGCATTCTATGTGCTGTGGATTGACCCACAATGCCCTTAAGAAAGGAATTCCTGGACGTTGACCCAGGAATCATGAAAGGAAAGTACTATGTTTCCAGATCAAGATGGTGAGTAGCTTGGAGGGGAATTTGCAAGAGGTGGTATTCCCATGTATCTGCTGCCTTTGTTCCTCTAGATAGAAGTGGTCACGGGTTTGGAAGGGGCTGTCTAAGGATATTTGGTGAATTTTTGCAGTGTGTCTTGTGGATAGTATACACTGCTGCTACTGAACGTCAGTAGTGGAGGGAGTGAATGCTTATGGATATGTTGCCAGTCAAGTAGGCTACTTTGTCCTGGATGCTTTCAATCTTCTTGAGTATTGTTGGAGTTGCACCGATCCAGGCAAGTGGGGACTATTTCATCACACACTTGACTTCTGCCTTGTAGTTAGTGGATAGGCTTTGGGGAGTCAGGAGATGAGTCACTTGCCACAGTATTCCTAGCTTCTGTCTTGCTTTTGTGTTTATGTGACAAGCCTAGTTGAGATTCTGGTCAGTGGTAAGCTTTCAGGATGTTGATAGTGGAGAATCCGTTGAGTCAGTAGTGTCTCAGTTAAGCCCCTCTTGGTGGTAGACATTGAAATTCCTCCAACATTTAGCATCCTTGCCACCCTCAGTGCTTCCTCCAAATGTTATTCATCATGGAGGAGTACCAATTCATCAGCCGAGAGAGAGGATGGCATGTGATAATCATCAGGAGGTTTCCTTGCTCATATTTACCCTGAAGCCAATGAGCTGTCATGGGGTCCAGCACCAATGTCGAGGATTCTCATGGTAATTACCTGTGTCTGGGGTGAGGAGGCAGGGGGAGGGGGTTGGGGGTAATTCCCACAGGGCTGTTTTCGGGCCCTTGCAGTCTGTGATGTGCATTAATATTTGGACTTAAAGCTAAGGGATAGGTTCAAGAAATTCATGAATGACGTAAACATTGGTGCAAGTAAATAGTGTGGCGTATAACTGTAAACTGCAGGAGAATATCAACAGAATGGTTAGGTGGACAGCGCAACGGCAAATCAAATCAACCCAGAAAAGTGTGAAGTAATGCACTTGGGAGGGCTGTCCTATCTGTCCATCTTCCTTCCACCTATCTGCTCCATCCTCCCCTCTGACGTATCACTATCACCCCTCCATCTGCATCTACCCTGTTGCCTTCCCAGCTATCTTCCCCCAGCCCCACACTCCTATATATCTCTCGGCCTCCAACCCAACAGTCTTGATGAAGGGCTTATGCCTGAAACATCAACTCTCCTGCTGCTCAGATGCTGCCTGACCTGCTGTGCTTTTCCTGTGCCACACCTTTTGATATTTGGGGGACTAGCCAGGCAATGGATTACAGTATGAACGGTAGGATCCTGGAAAGTACTAACAATCAGAGGCACGCTGATGTAGACATCCACAGATCCCTGGCAGACCCCAGGGCAGCCGTATAAGTTGGTTAAGAAAGGATATGGCAGACTTGTCTTTATTAACCAAGGTATAGATTACAAGAGCAGGGAGCTTATGCTGGAATTGTAAGATGTTGGCTTGGCCACAACTGGATTACTATGTGCAACTTTGGTTATTATATTATAGGAAGGAGATGATTGCACAGAGAGGATGCAGAGGAAATTTATCAGGATGCTGGCTGGACTGGAAGTTCTGAACGATGAGGAAAAAATGGGGTTGTTTTCTTTGGGGCAGCAAAAGAGGTGATGCATGTGTAAAAGATTATGAAGAGCAGTGATAGGGTGATTGGGAGGACACTTTTTTTTCCATTAGCAGCGTGGTTAATAACAAGGTAGCATAGATTTCAAATAAGAGTTAGAAGGCTAAGAGAAGAGTTATGGGGAAAAAATAATCACTCAAAGGATACTAGGAGTCTGAAACTTACTGTCTGAAAGGATGGTAGAGTCAGAAACTTCATAAATATTAAGCAGTATGTAGATATTCACTTGTAGGGCAAAGGGCTGGAAAATAGATTAATATAGTCAGATCTTTTTGACACAAAGGGCTGAAATCCTTCCTCGAAACATCAATTCAGTCTAAATCAGCCATAGAAGGAAATCTGCCATAATTTATCTTAACCTGCTTAATTGTATTCCCATATCAATGTGGTTGTTCCTTAAATGCCCTCTGAAATGGCCTAGCAAGTCATTCAATTGTATAATTTGCCAGAAAAAATGTTGATTCAGAATAAAACCGGACAGACCAGATTGTATTGACCAAGGCTCCAGATGTGACAAAGTTACACCCAACATATTAATCCTGCAAATTTCTCCTAACTAAGGTCTGGGAACCTACATCAATATTAAGGTATGTATCCCACAGACTAGTCAAGCAATAGCCTGACATGATCCTACTGACAAAAGGATGCCTTTCAGTCAGAGTCCCAGACATTTTCATCATCCATTGGCAGGACCAAATCAATGGAGGTACCAGCACGGGGCATAAAATTAGCCTATTGTCCCCAAAATTCACTCTGGACACTTTAGTCTCATGGTATTCAGTTAAACAACCTTACTGATTAATATCTACCATACTCCCTCAACTGATGAATCAGTACTCCTCCCTTTCAACACCACTTTAAAGAAGCAGTTATTTGATTGTAACTCTGCGTGGGATAGCAAATAACCAAGTAGAAAAATCCAGGACAAGTGCTGGTTTGATCAGATCACTGTTTGTGAAAATCAGGAGATGTGCCTGTGAACTGTCGAGTACAGTTTAGGATTCCATACAGCTTAGACCTAAGGAAAGAGTATAATCAACCAGAATGGGAGCAGTCATTGAGGCAGTCCACAACAAAGAGAACCTTGAGAGGAACTTTCAAATTAAGTTCAGCAAAAGGGAAGAATTATAATCCCTTGTGAAATTTTATGAGATTTAATGACGCACTATGGTATTAATGTGTAGAGAACTGCTGAGAACTCTATTGGACTTGCCTTGATCAGGTTTGTTATTTGCTGCATGCTGTGAAGTATTCAGTCACAGTCTATAATCCATTTTTGCAATATTAATTCAGGGCATTAGAAGGAAGTTGTACATGTATTGTGAATTGTTTAGTTGTTTGAACATTTTAAACCAAAGTTTACTGTTCATTTAGAAGCATAGAATCTTGTGGCTTTGTTCTCCTGCTAAGTCTTCAGACCACTTACTTTATCTATCTCTAAAGAAAAGTTACTGTTTGCTAGCCAGAGTGTACAATGTTTGTTAGTCTGGCCTGGGATCCTATAAACAACCAAATCAAATCTTAATATATAGTAAATCAAAACACCAGTAAAGTACCTAGGGGCTCTTTGATATATGTTTTTCTTTAATTCATTCATAGGTTGTGGGCACTACTGATGATGTAATATACATTGCTCATCCTTAATTGGTGGTGAGCTGCTTTCATGAACCAGTGCTATGCTTTTCAGAGGAGTTCTAAAATTTTGACCCAGCAATAGTGAAGAAATAGTGATGTATTTCCCAAGTGAGGATTGTGTGGCATGGAGGGAAATTGTCAGGTAGTGGTCTTCCCGTGTATCTGCTGCTCTTGTCTTTCTCACTGGTGGTGTCTTCTGATCCCAGCTGATTGCACTTCGAGGTAGGAAGATATCAGAATAAAGCCTAATTTAATGTGCTTCATTATGTTTCATTAAGTAATGTGGCGGTTAGTCACTGAAATATATTCACATGAATAGCCACACAGGAGGCTGCTAAATAAGTTAACAGCCAATGGTGTTAGGGACAAGGTTGGCATGGATAGAGAATTGGCTGACTGGTAGAAAGGCAGAGAGTCAGGATAAAGTCTTTTTTAGGACTGCAGCCAGTGACTAATGGAGTTATGGAGGGGTCCGTGTCGGGACCACAACTATTCTCATGACAGAACTAACTAGATTACAAATATTAGCTGAAATCACAATTAAGAGATAGCTCAGTTACTGCCTCCCTGTTGCCTTCAGTGAATGACAAGCATTTTCATCTGAAATGCTGAGCTATACAGTATCTCATTGTCCTCAAACAAATCCAGTACTGGGGAGGATTAACGAGTATCCTCATTTTGACAGAACTAAATTCTAACCAAATCAGCTACACTCTGGAGTCTTCCTTTCCCTATCAAAATTAGTTCAGACTTTGTAGAAATGTTTAGCTTTATCAGGTTTCCATCTCATCCTAAAACTATCTTTCTATCGAAGCTAAACTGTTAGATGAACATTTTTTCCTACCACCATTTAAATTTGTTGTCATTCTTGTTTATTTGCACATTTTTCTTACTTTGCGCTATCATCTAGTTTATTGAATATAGCCCAAGACAAGAGCATTTTAAAATTCGATTACAGGGCCACAAATAAATCTTCTCAGTAAGTCTGCAATGGTCAGCCCAAAGGTGAAGTTCAAAGTCAGCTACTTCAGTGCTGCCTTTAAAGAGTTACCGAAGTCAAAGGAGAAAACATAAGGAGGTTTCTAAAGAATTTTTTAAATACCTAAACTGAAAACTGGCGGCCTGAATTCACAAATTAGATGATTAATTATATCAGATAAACATGTCTCATGAGACTTCATGACTGTAATATCTCTATAGAAATGATCAGAGATTGGCAGCAAAATATGAAATAGAGGTAACTAAGTAAATAAAACCCTTCAATTGGCTTCCAGAAGAGCTACCAGTTCTGTGGAAGTTTACATGCAACCTGCAAAATTTTCATTATTATTCATCCTTCAGATATTGCACTTTCTTCTCTCCAAATGCTGAGAAAACTTGCGTAAACTTAGCTAAGATACAATCGAAACTTAGCTATTTAGTAATATTCACAACCGAACAAGAGTCAGGTAATTCGACATTCCCTCAATTGTAATGAAAAGCCAGACGAAAGTGAACATAGGCCAAAGATGTGGCAAAAGTACTGTCACAGTAGGTTCTGATCTACACTTCTCTTGATCATGGCTCCTAATGGAAGTACTGATTTTATCATAAATCTTTTCTTAGAGAACTTTCTGCTGTTCACTTTCAACACTAAGTGCCAGCATTATGGAAAACACTTCATTTGTAATATTCAGGAAGGCCTACAGAATGGGGGGAGCGGAGCTTAGCCCTTGATCATTTTCTATATAAAGGAATACTCCCTGATGCCTGTCCTAGCACTAAAAGCAAACATTTAGCACATTAACTCTTCTTTTGTCCAATTCCACATGGCATTCACATTCTCCCTGACTATCAACACATTATACAGTGTAATTCTACAACAGTACAAATAAAAAATATTGTCAAATTGATAACTCAATTCTTTGATAATGCTGAAAGTTCTAATGTAGCCTAAGAATTTTACATTTTGTTTCCAGTGTTCCTAGAGAATTATCAAAAGATTTACTGAACAGAATTAAGACTTACTGTAACTGTTTTTGTTCTTACGTTTTCACCAATATATCCTTGAAAAAATGTCAAGCACGGCATAACAAATTCTGAATTGCACCTGAACAATGCATTTGACTCTGTAAGTAATGAGTCTCTTTCAATTGTGCTCCAAAGATTTGTATGTAATTACAAATAATGGCACTTTAGCTTTGAATACAGAGTAAATGAAGAGGGTCATGTGACCTGCTCTGCATCTGACTAATAGCAAGCCTGGATGGTTTGATTATTGGAGATATAGGATGGTTCAGATTGTTTTATGAAAAAGATGGTGAAGACATTTCCATGCATTTACTTCTAAGCTGAAAGGCATTTGAGGTTTAGAAAAGCTAATTAACATTTCTATCCAGATAGAAGGTTTTTAAAAATATATTTTTATTGAAATAATAGATTTTTAAATATTACAAGTACAAAACAATACAATTCAAAACAGTACAACTCTCCCCTCCAAAAAAATCCCCAACCCACCCTCATGGAGATAGAAGGTTAATGGATTTCACATTGCCATGGAGAGGTGGATAGAGGAGACCATATTTGAGATCAGGTTACAAGCTTCCCTATTATTCAGTGAATTACACAGTCATACTGCAGATGTGTGGTCAGCAATGAGAAATTGCTTTACTTTGTCAGTTATTCCTGCAGCAGAGGGCACTTCTGCTGCCATCTATGAATTCTGGGAGGTATGTTCCAGCATGCCCAAAAACAAGAAGAATAAGTAGAGTGAGCTTTGCCATTACTAGTTTATTTAAGAAATTACCCCAAAAAACTAAGAAAAACCACTGGAAATTATCACTTGAAATTAATACTCAGAAGTATGCAAATGGGAAAGCTGTGGATGCTGGCAGCAACAGTAATCTGGTTTCTATAGGACTTTAATGTCATGGAGTGTACAATGGGAAATAAATATAGAACATAGATATAGAACATAGAATAGTACAGCACAGTACAGGCCCTTCGGACCATGACATTGTGCTGAGCATTTATCGTAATCTAAAATCAACCTAACCTACACACCCCTCAATTTACTGACATCCATGTGCTTGTCCAGCAGTTAGTTAAATGTCCCTAATGTCTCTGACTCTACTACCACCACTGGCAATGCATTCTACGCACCCACTCTCTGCATAAAGAACCTACCTCTGACATCTCCCCTAAACCTTCCTCCAATCACCTTAAATTTATGACCCCTCATGACAGCCATTTCTGTCCTGGGGAAAAGTCTCTGACTATCTACTGTATCTATGCCACTCATTATTTTGTCATCTCTGCCAACTCACCTCTCTTCCTTCTTCTCTCCAGTATGAAAAGCCCTAACTCACTCAACTTTTCTTCAGAATAGATAGAAAATGAACGTAATTTTCTTTTATTAAAATACAACTAAATGTGTTTAGTTACAGTTCTGTTTAGAATTCTAGCATCTACAAACTTCAGTTTCTACAGAATCTAACTACAGTAGTAATCTGATTTTCATTGCAATTCCCGTAGGGAAGAGAATTCTGGCAAATGCCAGAAGTCTAATTAAAGAAGTAAAACTGCCCCCTCTAGAAAAGTCACATTCAATAAAATGACATTCTTACTCAGCAAAAAGTAAATATGAATAAGAAATATTAACTATCCAATCAATCTGTCAGTTTAGATTTGGACTCCAGAGTAAAGATTTCTAGTCAGTCAAACCCACAACATGATATTCTGATTCTGGCTGTAAAAATGAGAAAATATTGAAAACTATAAAACAATTAATGGCACTGGAAATGTACCTGTGCTTAATAATAAAATCTGAAAGTCTAGAGTAAAATATTTCATATCTACAAGGAAGTTCATCTCAATCCCTTCTATGCCCGCTTTGAGCAGAATTTCAGCAGAGAAATAACCTATTCCAACAAGTCCTGACAAACCTATCCCAGCAGTCACTGCATCAGAGGTCAGATCAGTTTTCCTATGTACGAATCCAAGGAAAGCGATGGGACCAGATAGAGTACCAGGCCGTGCACTCAGCATGTGCAGATCAACTGGCAGAGGTCTTCTCAGACATCTTCCAACCTCTCACTGCCTGTTTCAAGAGGGCAACATCATCCCTGTGCCTAAGAAGGTTCATGCAACATGTCTCAATAACTACTGCCCAGTGGCCCTAACTTTGGTGGTCATGAAGTTCTTTGAAAGGCTGGTCATGACATTAATCAACTCCAGCCTCCCCACTATTCATGACCCACTCCAATTTGCCCATCGGACCAACAGATCCACATCAGATGCCATATCACTTGCCCTTCACTCTTCCCAAGAACGTCTTGACACCAAGAATAGCTACCTAAGAATCCTACTGATTGACTACAGTTCAGCCTTCAACACTATTGTCCCCTCGAGACTGATTACTAAACTTAGTGATCTCGGACTAAGCCCCACTCTCTGCAACTGGATCCTCAGTTTCCTGACCCACAGCCCACATTTAGTGAAGACTGGGGACAATATTTCATTCTCACTAACACTCAACACTGGATCCCCCAGGGATGTGTAGTCAGCCCTCTATTGTACTCACTGTATACCATGACTGCGTCGCCATATATCAGACTAATGTCATTTATAAGTTTGCTGATGACACCACCATAGTCGGTCGAGTCTCAGATGGCAACAAAACCAACTACAGCAGGAGGTGGAAGACCTGGAATAATGGTGCACTGAGAACAACCTAGCTCTCAATGCCAGAAAACCAAGGAACTCATCATTGACTTTCTGTGGGATGTGTAAGGATGCCCCTTACACGTTAACAGCGCAGAGGTGGATTGAGTGGACAGTGTCAAGCTCCTGGGAGTGGTCATCAACAACAAACTTTCTTGGACTCTTTATGTGGACGCACTGGTTACAAAGGCCAACAATGTCTCTTCTTCCTCAGGCAGCTGAGGAAATTTGGCATGACGGCGAGTACCCTTGCCAACTTTTATAGGTGCACCATCGAGAGCATTCTATCAGGATGTATCACTACCTGGTATGGCCACTGTACCATTCAAGATCGGAGATGGTTATAGAGAGTGGTGAACTCAGCCCGGACAATCACAAAGGCCAACCTGCCATCTATAGAATCCGTCTATCAGGCCCACTATCAAGGAAGGCCATCAGCATTTTTAAAGATCCATCCCACCCTGGCAATGTTTTTCTACAACATCTACCATCAGGGAGAAGGTACAGAAGCCTAAAGACATGCACCAGCCGGTTTTGTAACAGTTTCTACCCTATTGTTGTTAGAATATTGAATAGACTCACAAACTCTTAACATTTGTCTGTACTTGTGTTTTTGTTTTTGCTGCTGTTTACCTATTATTTACTTATCTATGCTACTTAACTATGTGATCTGCCTGTATTGTTCGCAAGACAAAGCTTTTCACTGTGCCTCGGTACACGTAACAATATAGGTAAATTTAATTCAATTCAATTCAATTCAATTTTGACTGGTGAAATCAATTCTGTCACAGAATGACATAATCCGTTGAATTATTAAAGTGATTAAAGTGCAAAGAAAGACCCACCAGCATACCGTGTCTGGACTGGCTATCAGTACGAGGATTTCCCCTAATTTGCAACGCTGCATATTGTTCCTTTCTAAATATCAAAAGATGAATGGAATGCACACTCACTGTAGTCCAATGGGTGCAGCATCAATTAGAAGCAGTTTACCCAAGTTGTAATGTAGCCAATCATATATTAGAGTTACAATCTCCATATTAGACTTAAAATTTCTTTAATAACCAAAATGCGATCAATTTATTAATTAGCCAAAATCCATTCAATGAAAATGTTACAAACAGTCAGAGAGAGAGACAGGCAGACAGAGACTGGCAGAGAGAGACAGGCACATCAGATAAAGGAAATAAAAATGTGTTATTCTCCGCAGCGATTCACTTTCAAAAGAAGAACATTTTCTGGACAACAGTGGTTATTTTTGGGAAAAGAATAAAGAATACAATGTTCCAAATGCTGTCAATCTGAAGTTCTTGCCTATATAGTCAAATCACTAATCACATGTGTTGTCTGTGGAGTTTTGGCATATGCTAAATATAATCTAACAGCAATATGGGTGTACCTACACCAAATGCACTGCAGTCATTATGAAAGACTACTCATTACTAGCTTCTCGAGATCAATTAGCGATGGTCAACATATGCTGGCCCCGCCAAGAGAAGCCTGTAAACTCTGTGAATGAATTAATCATCAGTAATTTCAGTCAACCTTCAGAACAACTAGGTATATTCCTGATCTCACAACAGAAGTAATACGGAAACAGGAGTCATGGATTGAGCAGCTTGTTCTCTAGCAGGCTTTCCTCAACAAAAAAGTCCAAATACAAAGTCCAAAGTCTGACAAAACAAAGTAATCATTAAACTCTGTTGGGAACCAGTCAGGTTTTTCCCTGAAGTAAGTCCAAGCAACCAACACTAGCAATTCTGGTGCCATATGGTTTCCAAGAAATGTTTTTTTTCACTAAGGTCCAATATGTCTTTTCATTGACTTTATATTTTTAAAAATCTAGTTATCTCCAAAATCCTTCAGACTAAAATCCACAAAACAAATAAACAGGAAATGCTTGCAAAACAAATAACTGTCACGTCTGAGTTCAAACGTTATAATGACCCTCAAATAGGGTCAAATTATTAAAGTATATGAGAAAATTAAATTTATGTTAATCCAAAACCATCTTTAGCCATGGGACAATGAACAATTTTTGAAAAATGTAACAATATTAGAAGTCCTGGCTACATACCAATAAACAGGCATGGATTAATTCTATACTGCAGTCCCAATTTAAGGTCCTAGCCAATCTAACCCACCAGGATTTAACCTGATAGCATTCGTTGTTCTATGTGATTAAAAATCAATTATTGTAATGCTTTAATTTTGTTGTTGCTTTTTGAGCAGAAATCTATCACCACGGACAAGCTCTAAATATCATTTGTTAAAGTATCTGGAAAGATTTGTAGTGCAATAGGATGAATTATTCATAAGATGTGTAATTCAATCTCATTGTTAATATTAGTTCTGTTTACAGTTGCCGCAGTGTTAGTGTGCAAATTGATAAATATTCATGAGTCCCCCACTGAATTGATAGGCTGTATTACTGTTAAGATTTACAAACTCTGACTGCAAAATTCAACTTTCCCAGCACTACTGTTTTCAGTATTATAGGAGCTCTGAAGTACAAAAAGTAGCAGAAATGACTCTTTGATGACTTCCCCCAGTACCCACCCCAATTTTCATTTTAGCAAAGGTAATAACATTGGCACTTCATGTTGTATCTGAAGCATTTAATATTGGCAGACTGTGATGTCAATCAGATTTGGCACCCACTCTGCTACTTTGGAACTTGCAAATCCTATAACACCGTCTCCTAAACACATACAGACCTGAATAGAGCCTTAACTAGCATTTCTTTAACAGAATCGCCACACAACCATTCAGGAGCGATGTTTCTGACTTTTGTTTGCTGTTGCAGAAAGTGGAAATGCTGTATGCTATGTGGTTTGATCCATTCACACAATCCTTCAAGTCAAAAGGAGTCCAAATACTTCTTGAAACTCTGTGCTAAATTGAAGCCTGATTCATCCAATCTTCTTGATGATGACATTAAGGCTCTCTGGCAGGCTGGGTTGTTCTGCAGATATTGGTCCTGGATTGTCATCTTCCTTTAAGATGGTGTGCAGCCTGTGTGATGGTTGGCTACGGTAGAAATATCAAGTGCCACTGAAACACTTTATACTGAGGTCACAAATGCAACCGAATTAAATGATACAGGAGACCATTTAAAACCAAAATAGACAGAAATAGTTAGAAGGCTACAGACACAAGGATAAATCATGACAAAGAGAAGATATTATGTATTAAGCCATAAAAGGTACAAAACCATCCATTTTGCCCTTGAGAAGGCAGAAAATCACTATTTTGCCTGCAAAAGGTAGAAAATCTTAATTTTGACTGTAAAAACTTGTACAAATCATGTAAGCAGTACAGATATTCAGTATGACTATTTAACAGAATTAAAAGCTCTAAAAGAAGGAAATGAATAAGCATTGCTTTATTGCATGGTTTAAAAGCTTCAAGACAGGCCATGAAACACGTTTACTATTTACAGAAGTAAAAGTCTTCAAGGGTAAGAGATTACAGCAACATTGAGATACTGCAGAATTCAAAGTAAGAATAATAAATAATTCCATAAGAAAGACATGGCAGAAGAAATACTACCTGTAATATTTAATACCAGATTTGGGTCAGTTAAAACACAGACTAGGATATCTTGGAGAAAACAGTTCTTACAATTAGAATTGCCTAAAAATTGATTACTGAAAGATAATCTGACCAAATAAATACATTATTGCATTCAGTAAAATCTGTAGGTGGTGATGTTATGGTTATCATGAATTAGTGAGACATAAAAGAAGGCAGAGAAATGTTTCAAAATATGCTACAAGTTCTAGCAATTTTAAAAAAAATTCATTGAGGAAAAGTGGGCATCACTGGCAGGGCTAGCATTCAATGTCAATCCCCATCTATCCTTGAGAAGATGGTGGTAAGCTGCCTTCTGTCCAACTCGCTCTTCCTCCCTCTCTATCTACAGCATAAAAAGGCATCGTTTTCCAGCCCCTTTAAGTTCTGAAGAACAGTCATATTGGACTGGAAATGCTTCTCTCTCCACAGATGTTGGCAGACCTGCTGAGTTGCAAAAGCACTTTCTGTTTTTATTTCAGATTTCCAGCATCCAAATATTTTGTAATTATTAGAGTCACAATTCATTTGACAAAAATGTAATCAGTGAAATAAGCTGATTAAAGATTTTATATTGCATATCTTGCACTTCTATTACATATGTTAAGAGCTGGTTGGCTCAAATGACTCAACAGCGTGTGGTTCAGAATAACGTCAATAGCATGGGTTTGATTCTGCTATAGCTGAGTTAGACAGAGGACAAAATGCCTCACCTGTCACTGAGTTTAGAAGGCAATGGCAAACCATCATTTATAATGCTGCATAAGAAAGGGCTTCAAGGTCCTATCTTTGGGGAGAGCATACATGAATATATTATACATCACGATCCCAACGCTTGCTAATGGATTAGTAAAAATCCAATCCTCCCACTTCCTCCTCAACTTCTCTTTCCAATCCTCCCACTTCCTCCAAACTAAAGGAGTTGCCATGGGCTCCCACATGGGCCCCAGCTATGCCTGTCTCTTCGTAGGATATGTGGAACAGTCCATCTTCCGCAACTACACTGGCACCACCCCCCCCACCTTTTCCTCCGCTACATCGATGACTGTATCGGTGCTGCCTCGTGCTCCCACGAGGAGGTCGAACAGTTCATCAACTTTACCAACACCTTCCATCCCAACCTCAAATTCACCTGGACCATCTCAGACTCCTCCCTCCCCTTCCTAGACCTTTCCATTTCTATCTCGGGCGACCGAATCAACACAGACATCTACTATAAACCGACTGACTCCCACAGCTACCTAGACTACACCTCCTCCCACCCTGCCCCCTGTAAAAACGCCATCCCATATTCCCAATTCCTTTGTCTCCGCCGCATCTGCTTCCAGGAGGACCAGTTCCAATACCGTACAGCCCAGATGGCCTCCTTCTTCAAAAACTGCAGATTCCCCCCAGACGTGATCGACGATGCCCTCCACCGCATCTCCTCCACTTCCCTCTCCTCCTCCCTTGAGCCCTGCCCCTCCAACCGCCACCAGGACAGAACCCCACTGGTTCTCACCTACCACCCCACCAACCTCCATACACAGCGTATCATCCGCCGTCATTTCCGCCACCTCCAAACGGACCCCACCACCAGGGATATATTTCCCTCCCCTCCTCTATCAGCGTTCCACAAAGACCACTCCCTCCGTGACTCCCTCGTCAGGTCCACACCCCCCACCAACCCAACCTCCACTCCCGGCACCTTCCCCTGCAACCGCAGGAAATGCAAAACTTGAGCCCACACCTCCTCCCTTACCCCTCTCCAAGGCCCCAAGGGATCCTTCCATATCCACCACAAATTCACCTGCACCTCCACACACATCATCTATTGCATCCGCTGCACCCGATGTGGCCTCCTCTATATTGGGGAGACGGGCCGCCTACTTGCGGAACGCTTCAGGGAACACCTCTGGGACGCCCGGACCAACCAATCCAACCACCCCGTGACTCAACACTTTAACTCTCCCTCCTTGGACTCCTCCATCGCCAGAACATAACAACACAACGGTTGGAGGAAGAGCGCCTCATCTTCCACCTGGGAACCCTCCAACCACAAGGGATGAACTCAGATTTCTCCAGTTTCCTCATTTCCCCTCCCCCCACCTTGTCTCAGTCGATTCCCTCGAACTCAGCACCGCCCTCCTAACCTGCAATCTTCTTCCTGACCTCTCCGCCCCCACCCCACTCCGGCCTATCACCCTCATCTTGACCTCCTTCCACCTATCACATCTCCATCGCCCCTCCCCCAAGTCCCTCCTCCCTATCTTTTATCTTAGCCTGCCTGGCACACTCTCCTCATTCCTGATGAAGGGCTTGTGCCTGAAACGTCGAATTTCCTGTTCCTTGGATGCTGCCTGACCTGCTGCGCTTTAACCAGCAACACATTTTCAGCAGTTGCTAATGGACTAACCAACAAATCCTTTTTGTGATTCCTTACTTAATGGAGCGAATGTAAAATGGTTAATTATATGCATGATAAATTAGTAAATATTTTAGTATTGTCCCAGTTTTAATTTAGTGAGAAAATTTGGAAGTTGATTAACAGTCACCAATGCCATGATATGAACATTCTTTCCAAAACTAGACTAGGCACTTAACAAGCAAATAGGTAGTTGGTACATTGCAGCAGGCTATTAACATGGGCTTTCATAAGACCTAAGATGTAGACAGGAGGCCATACTTACCAAACTCGAGTATCCCAGCAGATATAATCTCAAACTTAGGTCAGAAGTTCTAGCCTCCACCCATCTGCTTGTCTTCTCCTGACTGGAGGTTGCAAACACTTGCTGAGGAATATTATATAAGTTAAAAAAAGACTAAGTGCCAAGGATGGGAAAGATGCTGCCATCCCACAGGAAATAAGGGAGACAATTGCAGAAACCATCAAAATTATAATTCAAGGCACTACTGATTTTTTAACACATGCTGTAGAATTGATGAGGCAATTAATCAATGTAATTGTAGGCCTGTTAGTTTAACATCTGCGACAGCAAATTTTTAAAAGTCTCACACTCCAAGAATTATATGAAAGTTGTGAAACACAATCAATTCTTTTAATATCTTGCTAGGCTCAGCTATTTATTCTTCACCTAAATGTGTGATAATTTTATTCTTAATTAGAATAGATAGCATACATGATCCATGGGACATACAGTGGATTTAGAATACTTGGGATAGAATTTTATTGGCAGGAGGACATATTTGTAATTTTCTTTGTGGGCAGGTGAGGCTTGGAGCAGCCTGTTCTCATTCATTCCATTAAGTTAATAGTCACTTAACAACTGCCTTCTGCTCAGTCTTGAGCATTGCAGACAGTGAAAGGAGAACTGTCAACTGGCCCTCTTTCTATGAGGTGAAAGTGAGTACTGCAGATGCTGATGATTAGAGCCAAGAGTGTGGTGACTGAAAAGCACAGTAGGTGAGGCAGCATCCAAGGAGCAGGAAGATCAATGTTTTGGGCAAAAGCCCTTCATCAGGAAACATTTTTGCCTGAAACATTGATTTTCCTGCTCCTCAGATGCTGCTTAACCCGCTGTGCTTTCCAGCACCACATTCTTGGCACTCTTTCTACATCTGGCAAACCTCACTCAAGGTTAAACCCCTACAGTACTGTCTCCACAATCTACCCTTCAAAATATAACATCCAGCCCCTTCAAAATATAACATCCAGCTCCTTCATACCCACTCTCCCTGCACTGCTCTGGATCTACAGGACTCAAAACATTATCTCTGTTTCTGTCTCCATAGATGCTACCAGACCCATTGAGTTTCTCCAGCATTTTCTGTATTTTTAACCCTCAGCCTCCTTTTCTCCAACTTCCATATCACCAACTTCCATATGTCATGCTGTTCGAGCACTTTAACTGCGAGTTCAGTTAGTAGTGCCAGCAGTAGCTGGAACATAATTCTGTGTCTTAAGGAAGACATACTTAGAGTCAGAGAGACTTAGAGATGTACAGCACGGAAGCAGACCCTTCGGTCCAACCCATCCATGGCGACCAGATATCCCAACCCAATCTAGTCCCACCTGCCAGCACCTGGCCCATATCCCTCCAAACACTTCCTGTTCATAAAGCCATCCAGATGCCTCTTAAATGTTGCAATTATACCAGCCTCCACCACTTCCTCTGGGAACCCATTCCACACATGCACCACATTCTGCATGAAAAAGCTGCCCCTTAGGTCTCTTTTATATCTTTCCCCTCTCACCCTAAACTATGCCCTCTACTTCTGGACTCCCCGAGCCCAGGGAAAAGACTTTGTCTATTTACCCTGTCTATGCTCCTCATGATTTTATAAACCTTGATAAGATCACCCCTCAGCCTTTGATACTCCAGGGAAAACAGCCCTAGCTTATTCAACCTATAGCTCAAATCCTCCAACCCTGGCAACATCTTTGTAAATCTTTTCTGAAGGCGTTCAAGTTTCACAGTATCATTCCAATAGGAAGGAGACCAGAATTGCACACAATATTTCAAAAGTGGCCTAACCAATGTCCTGTACAGCCGCAACATGAAGTCTCAACTCCTGTACTCAATACTCTGACCAATAAAGGAAATCATACTAAACGCCTTCTTCTCTATCCTATCTACCTGTAACACCACTTTTAAGGAGCCATGAACCTCCATTCCAAGGTCACCTTGTTCAGCAATACTCCCCAGGACATTACCATATCTCTGGCTGATTAATGTTCCTCAGCACTTTAAATAGCTGCAGAGGATCTTTGATTGGCAGGAATTCAAATACTACCTACCTCTGTTGTCAGGGATGGGAAACTTTGCCATTGTAAAATACTGCACATGGACTTTCGGGAAGACTTTGATAAGGCACCACATTGAGGTTTCAAATGAAGGTCAATGAGTAGGAAATGTGAAAACTAGCTATCTCGGTTAAAAATAGATCAAAATACAGAAAACACAGTAGAAGTTCAGGTATTTTTATGGTATTTGCAAGTGGGTAGCAGTGCCCCATGGGGTTCAGTTCTGGAGTTATTTCTGTTCAGTGTTTATAGCAATGAGTTGGATAGTGACCATACAGAATATTCTGTTGCAATTTGTTTATGTTATCAAATGACGTGCAGTCAATACTTTCAGAAGGTCAAAGGAAACCACAAAGGATAAGATGTGTAATGAGCCAACAAGATGGGAGGTGAAATTCATGAAATTATGCAAATATTCATGAGATGAATTTTGATTAAAAATGGCTATAGCAATTGTATTCAAAATGAATCACACAATCCCAACAGTGTGGAGAGGCCATTCAGCCCAGCAAGTCCATGCTGATTATCCAAAAAACATCCCACACAGACTCACCCCATCACTGTAATTCTCATGGCTAACCTGCCTAACCTACACATCACTGGACACTCTGGCCACCTTAGCATGGTCAATCCACCTAAACTGCACATCTTTGGACTGTGGGAGAAAGCCAGAGCACCTGGAGGAAACCTACACAGACACAGGGAGAACATACAAACTCCTCACAGACAATCACCTGAAGCTGGAATCGAACCCAGGTCCCTAGTACTGTAAGGAAGTACTACTAATCACTGAGGCACTGTGCCATCCCAATGAAGACTTAATACAGTGGAAGAACATATTGAGAGATATTTGTTCATAAGATATTAAAAGGCATGAAGTCTAACACAAAATGCTACAGTTGCTGAAAATCTGAAATGTAAAGAAAACATGCTGGAAATACACAGCACATCTTGCAGCATCAGTGGAGAAACAGAATTAAGACCTGAAAATTGAGTGTTCTTTTGTTGGAGAATTGATCATTTTGGTTGAAATGTATAGCATCCACAGTGAAAGTTAGTTAATCATTCATAATGTCTCTTTTCATAATGGATTATCATCAACTTGAAATATTAACTTAGCTGTTCTCTAATATCTTTCCATTATTTTATGCTTTTTTTCAGATTTCCAGCATCTGCAGTACTTTGATTCAAGGGTATGGTGTTGGGATAAGCATGGTGATGTGATAGATTTATTTAAATTTTAAAAGTGTGGACATTGGAAGCAGTCTGTTTCCAGTAGTCAAAAGATTTACAATGACAGGCCATAATTGCAAGGTTATGTTTAAGAGAGTTTTAAAAGAAAATGTTGGTAAAGCTACAATATTACTGACCTAGTATCCAAAACCCCAGGCTAAAGCTTTGAATCCCATTGTGGTAGGTGGTGAAATTTGAATTCAACAGTGGGAAATAATTGTTAAAAAGTTTTTGCAGAATTGCTATCATGCTGGTGGAGGCCATTCAGCCATCATGCCTATACTAGTTCTATTACCTAGTGCCAATCTCCTGCCTTTTACCCATATTCATGAACACCATTTTTATCTATATCATCATCCAAAGCCTCAATTGACCCTGCCTCCAACACATTTCCAGATTATGCATTCAATACCCTAACTATCTGCTGTGTGTAAATGCTTTTTCTCATACCACCCTAAGTTCTTTTGCACATCACTTTAAATCTATGCTCTCTCATTTCTTTTCTTTTATGAGCGGGAACAGCTTCTCCTATCTATGCTATCTGGAAAGCTCGTGATTTTGAAAACCATTATCAAAGCTCCGTCAGCCTTCTTCCCTCCAAGATGCGCAGTCCCACCTTCTTCAATCTGTCTTTATAACAAAATGTGTCATTCCTGGAACCATTCTTGTAAATCATTTCCCTCCAATGCATTCACATCTTTTTTATAATGTGGCACCTGCACTGCGCTCAGTGCTCCAGCTGAAACCTAACAGATGCCTTGTAGAAGTTCAATATCACCACCTTGCTATTGTATCTATGCCCCTATTAATAAAGCTGCAAACTCTATGTGCTTTAATAAATGCTTTCTCTACCTGTTCTGCCGCCATCAATGATCTGAGCATATCTACAAGCAGGACCGTCTGCTCCGGCACACCCTTTAGAATTATCCTAAAGGTGACAGAAGGTGGTGGGCATTTGGAACGCATTGCCAGCAGAGGTGGTAGAGGCAGGCATGGTAGATTCATTTCAGATGCGTCTGGATAAATGTATGAGTAGGTGGGAGTAAAGAGATACAGATGTTCAGGAATTGACTGACAGGTTTAGACAGTACATTTGGATCGGCTCAGACTTTAGAGCTGAAGGGCCTGTTCCTGGGCTGTAAGTTTTCTTTGTTCTTTGTTCTCTTTATGACAAGGTAAATTCTGATGATTGTTGCAAAAACCCATCTGGTTCACTAATGTACCTTGGGGAAGGAAATCTGCCATTCTTTCTGGAATGTCCTATGTGTTGACTCCTAATTCACAGTGATGTGGTAGACTCTTGACTGTTGAGGCCCTAAGTTGAGGAACACTATCTCTTTTTCTGAATCTGACCTCTTTTTCCTCCTTTAAGTAAAACCCCTAAAACTCACCTCTTTGACAAAGTTCTTTTTTTATCACCTCCTCTAATATCTCCTTACATGGCTGGCCATCAAATAGTGGTGGCTAACATTCGTTGGAAGCCCCTTCAGACTTTTTATTGTTTTAAAGATGATGTATAAGGCCAAGTTATTTATTGGTGCTATGTTAGCATGGTGAGCATTTCTGTGAAATGGTATCACAAAATGGATTTTACAAATAAGCACTTCTAAACCATCAGCTATCAGATGTAGGAGGAAGTTTGTCTGAACTGATAAAAACAGAATGACAAAATAAAATTACATTGAGATTGTAAGAGCTGATGAAGCACAATGTCATTTACAAGGGATATAAGTCATATACAGTTTCTAAACAAACCTTATATTCCAAACAAACGCTGAATATTAATGTTCCATAGATTCTGAAATGCACAGCAAAGCCATTAACATGGCAAAGCTGTCAAAGGGAATAGATTGGTTAACATTGTATATTTTGGAGCTGAATGCTCTCTTTGTGCAGCATTAAGACAGTTATTTGGAAGATATTACTCAAAAAATGATGGACTACTAAATAATAAAGTACACAGCATTTTGGCTCATAGTAAGAACAAAGAAGAAAGCTTTCTGATAGCATTAGCCAATCTAAGTTCAGCTGAAATTAGGTGGAGTGCAGCAAGATCAGTGCACAGATTGCACAATAGTTTAATTTCCCCAGACAACCCATTTTTACTGAATGTTCCTCTTTAGCAATCAAAATGAGCATTATATTTTTACCATTGGATCATAGCTGTCAGGCCTCTAAAGCAGCTGTAGCCAAATTTCAGTGAGTCTCAGCAACTGTAGACCCAGCATATTACACAAGTTGCCTCTTTGTAGCCCATCACATGTGATAGAATGAGAAGGAAAAGTAAGTAGAGAATAAAGAAAAGAAAAATACAAAACAGGTAGAAAACAATAAAATTTTGATTAAAATGAAAACATCATCCCAAAGTAATGTAGGTGTAAGCAGAGGTAGTTGGAAAGGGGATGCAATTGTGAGGCTGAAACTTAGAAATCAGTTCAGCAGGTCTGAATCTGTGACCGTAACTGAACTGAAGCAAAATATTTTTACTTGTGGATTTTGTGATGCCATGTTGCACTGCAGTCATGATGCACACACAACTAACTCATCCTCTGATCTAATTAAAAGCAATATAGAACATAGAACATTATTGCATAGTACAGACCCTTCAGCCCTCGATACTGCGCCAACCTGTGGAACCAACCTGAAGCCTATCTATCCTACACTATTCCATTTTCATCTAGATGTTTATCCAATGACTATTTAAATGCCCTTAAAGTTGGCAAGTCTACTACTGTTGCAGGCAGTGTTTCACACCCCTACTACTCTCTGAGTAAAGAAACTACCTCTGACATCTGTCCTATATGTATCACCCCTCAGCTTATAGCTATGTCCCCTCGCGCTAGCCATCACCATCTAAGGAAAAAGGCTCTCACTGTCTAACCCTCTGATTATCTTATATGTCTCAATTAAGTCACCTCTTAAACTTCTTCTCTCTGATGAAAACAGCCTCAAGTCCCTCAGCCTTTCCTCATAAGACCTTCCCTCCATACCAGGTAACATCCTAGTAAATCACCTCTGAACCCTTTCCAAAGCATCCACATCCTTCCTATCATGTGGTGACCAGAACTGTACGCAATGTTCCAAGTGTGGCCTCACCAGAGTTTTGTACAGCTGCAACATGACCTCATGGCTCCAAACCTCAATCCCTCGACCAATAAAAGCTGACACACCGTGTGCCTTCTTAACAATCCTATCAGCCTGGGTGAACACTGAGATCCCTCTGCTCATCTACACTCCAAAGAATCTTTCCATTAGCCCAGTACTCTTTATTCCTGTTGTTCCTTCCAACGTGAACCAGCTCACATTTTTCCGCATTAAACCCCAGTTGCCACCTCTCAGCCCAGCTCTGCAACTTACCTATGTCCCTCTGCAACCTACAACATCCTTTGGCATTATCCACAACTCCACCGAACCTAGTGTCATCTGCAAATTTACTAACCCATCCTTCTCCACCCTCATCCAGGTCACTTACAAAAATGACAAATAGCAGTGAACCCAAACTAGATCCTTGCAGTACACCACTAGGAACTGAACTCCAGGAGGAACATTTCCCAACAACCATCACCTTCCGTCTTTTCTCAGCTAGCCAATTTCTGATCCAAACTGCTAAATCATCCTCAATCCCATGACTCCATACTTTGTGCAATAGCTTACTGTGAGGAACCTGATCAAACGTCTTACTGAAATCCATATACGCCACATTAACCACTTTACCCTCATCCATTTGTTTGGTCACCATCTCAAAGTACTCAATAAGGTTTGTGAGGCATGACGTACCCTTCACAAAACCATGTTGACTATCCTTGATCAATTTATTCCTTTCTGGATGATTATAAATCCTATCTCTTATAACCTGTTCCAATACTTTACCCACAACCGAGGTAAGGCTCACAGGTCTATAATTACCAGGGTTGTCTCTACTCTCCTTCTTGAACAAGGAAACCACATTTCCTGTCCTCCAGTCTTCTGGCACTATTCCTGTAGACAATAACAACATAAATATCAAAGCAAAAGACTCTGCAATCTCCTCCCTGGTGTCTCAGAGAATCCTAGGATAAATCCCATCTGACACAGGGGACTTAGCTATTTTCACACTTTCCAGAATTGCTAACATCTCTTCCTTATGCACCTCAATCCCATCTAGTCTAATAGACTGTATCTCAGTATTCTCCTTGACCACATTGTCTTTTACCAGTGGGAATACTGATGAAAAACATTCATTTAGCACTTTTCCTATCTCCTCTGACTCTATGCACAACTTCCCATTACTGTCCTTGATTGGTCCTAATCTTACTCTAGTCGTTATTCTATTCCTAATATATATACATATATATTATGTATATATGGAAAGCCTTAGGGTTTTCCTTCATCTTACCTGCCAATGACTTCTCATGTCCCGTCTTGGCTCTTCTTAGCTCCCTCTCATTAGGTCCTTCCTGGCTAACTTGTAACTTTCAAGTGCCCTAACTAAGCCTTCACGTCTTATCCTAACATAAGCCTTCTTCTTCCTCTTGACAAAAGTTTCAACTTCTTTAGTAAACTTCGGCTCCCTCACTTGACCACTTCCTCCAATTTTTTTGGAAGCAGCAAGGAGAGAGGGAGAGAAGAGTGGGGGTGCCAAGAGGTAAGTTTCCCACTTAAAAAAGACTGTCCTCAAGAGTCAGGCCTGGACATATATATCCAGAGGGATGGTGCACAAAGGGCAAGGGCAGCGCCCACATGGGGGCTTGAGCACTGTGGCTCAGTGTTAGCACTGCTGCCTCACAGCGCCAGGGACCTGGATTCAATTCCAGCCTTGGGCGACTGTATATGTCAAGTTTGCACATTCTTCCCGTGTCTGTGTGGCTTTCCTCCAGGTCCTCCGGTTTCCTCCCACAGTCCAAACATATATAGGTTAGGTGGATTGGCCATGTTAAATTGTTCATTGTGTCTAGGGATGTGTAGATTAGGTGGATAAACCACACGGGAGATACAGGGTTACAGGGATAATGTAGGGGATGCTCTTCAGAGAGTTGGTGTGGACTTGTTGGACTGAATAGCCTATTTCCAACTGTAGGGATTCTATGATGATTCTATGATTCACATTAAGTGATCGATCACTGGTATTATTGCTGAATGCAGTCAGAGTTCTGAAGAAGGGTCACTGGATCTGAAACATTAACTCTGCTTTCTCTCCATAAATGCTGCCGTATCTGCTGAGTTTCTCCAGCAGTGTCTGTTTTTATTTCAGATTTCAAGCATCTGCAGTTATTTGTTTTTTGTTCTGACTGTTTTCAAGATTTTTGAATGTCTTTGGAGTTACACTCATTCAGGTAATTGGAGAGCATTCCATCACAATTGTGACATGCATCTTATAGATGGTGGACTGTTTTAGGGAGATAGGAGGTGAGTCAATCACTGCAGAATTCTCTGCTCTTGTAAGCCACAATATTTAAGTGATTGGTCCAATCAAGTTCAAGTCAATGGTGTTCATTCAATGGTCCGGGGTAGAGCAATGGTACCCCTATTAAATGCCAAGGAGAGAAATAGTTGTAAATTAAGATCAAGCTATAACCAATGGCATGAGCAGAGCACATGTCCCACAGGGAGGCCAAACATTTCGCTTTGGGGTTCATCTCACTCATCTCAATAAGCTACAATATCTGTTGTACTTGGAGAGAAAGCACAACCATTTCAGTCGGTAAGTCATCAAGGAATGGAAGGGCAGCTGTGAACAGGATATATCCAAGACTGGAAGCAAATGTCAAGAGTGTGTGGGACAGAGCCAAGTGTACGTAACATGTGCAAGTTACCAATGCGTGTTTTTGGTAGCTGTCTTGGTTATGGATTTGGTAGTAGCCAAAACATCCAATCCAATAGCTGGCTGTGATATTCTTGTTGCCAAACATATGATCATCCATTTAGGATTCATGCAAATGCACTGAAGTACAGCTCTCTTTATTTGCTGTTTGGTACATTTGAAAAGATCACACCAGAAATCCTGGGTTGATTACATAGAGATTAGGTCGACGTGAAAGCACATGTCCACCATCCCACCCCCCCCGCACCCACTCCTCGACTTGAACCATTGCCATTCTGTTTCTGTTGCTCTCCCATTCACGTTCATACAATCAAACATAGCATCATGATGGCTGTAGTAGTTGAAGGGTTGTTTTGCAGTTGGAGTTCTCACATCAGTTTATGTTTGGACCTGCAGGATCTGAAAATCCAATCCTCTAACTGCCTCACAATAAAATAAAACCATACAGCAGCTACTATCTGCAGCCCATCTGCCGTAATTATCAACACACTGAGCCCTGGAGGTTTAGGCAGCAGAGGATGTGTTAAGTGAACTACAAAGCAATTTTATAGTTGTTGTCACAGAAGGAGCAGGAATCTGTGTGTTGAAAAGCAATTTTGCCTTTTCATTAGCTGCAAACGCCCAGGAGTCAAGATCATCAGAGGTGATGGATATTTTGAAAGAAAGCAAGGTAGATGACTGTAAGAGATGCTGAGGGAAGGGATTTGAAAAATGTCTAAGCTACTACATACCAATGGTGGAACATTAGTCCAATGCTAGAAGATTGAAGAGACAAAATGAATAGGAGACGCAAAGATAGGTAAGATCACAAAATGATTTCAAAATGTGGACAAAAATTATGATTCTCTTGTGTCTATAAAGCTACTGAAGCTGAGCAAGATTCGATGAAATTGTTAGTTTTAAGTTAAAAATCACACAACACCAGGTTATAGTCCTACAGGTTTAATTGAAGCACACTAGCTTTCAGAGCACCACTCCTTTATCAGGTGGTTGTGGAGGACTTATTGCAAATTTATAGCAAAAGTTTACAATGTGATGCAACTGAAATTATGCATTGAAAGATACCTTGATTGTTTGTTGAATCTTTCATCTGTTCGAATACCATGATAGTTTCACTTCTTTTATGTGTAAATCACAAAACCTTTTTTAAAAATTACATTCTCAGGTTAACTGTAACAATTGGTGTTAGCCAGAGAATATGTTGAAGGTGTTAGCCCCCTGTGTTCTGTCAGTGCCGTAATGTTTAGACTAATTCTAAACTAAAAAGTGAGTTAACAGAGTCTTACATGAATTCATGCAGCTTTTGAGCAAAGTATAATGTAACTGTACAAGTACAAATTCACCCCACAAACGTATATGTATATATGTGCAAGTATGTGTCTGTCTGTCTGTCTGGGGTGAAGGGTTGTGAGTGCATGTGTGAGTGCGTGTGTCCGTAGGAGTGTGTGTGTGTGTGGAGTGCAATGGTGGTCACCTGTAGTGTGACATGAACCCAAGCTCCCAGTTGAGGCCCTCCCTATAGGTACAGACCTTAGCTTCAGCCTCTGCTCGCCCACTTTTCGCTGCTGCCTGTCCCGCCTTGGAGGATAGTCACCCGAAGATCCGAAGTCAAATGCCCTGGACCGCTGAAGTGTTCTCCGACTGGGAGGGAACATTCCTGTCTGTTGATTGTTGTGCGGTGCACATTCATCTGTTGCCGTAGCCTTTGCTCAGTTTCCCCAATGTACCATGCCTCTGGGCATCCTTGCCTGCAACGTATTAGATAGACAACGTTGGCTGAGTCACATGAGTATCTGCCATGTACATGGTGGGAGATGGCCCCACGTGTAATGATGGCATCCATGTCCACACTCTGACATGTCTTGCAGTGCCTACCGTGACAGGGTTATATGGAGTTGTCCTGAAAGCCGGGCGGCTTGCTAAGAACAATGATCTGTTTGAGGTTTGGCTGTTGTTTAAAGGCAAGTAGTGGAGGTGTGGGGAAGGTCTTGGCGAGGTGCTCATCCTCACTGATAATGTGTTGCAGGTCACGAAGAACAGAGCATAGTTTTTCAGTTCCTGGGAAGTACTGGACAACAAAGGGTACCCTATTGGTTGCAGCACATGTCTGTCTCCTGAGGAGGTCATTCCGGTTCCTTGCTGTGGCACATTGGAGCTGGTGGTCGATGAGTTAAGCATCGTACCCCATTCTTGTGAGGGCTTCCCTGAGTACTTCCAGGTGTCCGTCATGTTCCTCCTCATCTCAGCAGATCCGACGTACGTGTAGCACTTGTCCATAGGGGATGGCTGTTTTAAAATGTTTTGGGTGGAAGCTGGAGAAGTGTAGCATTGTGAGGTTGTCTGTTGGTTTGCGGTAGAGTGTTGTGCTGAGATGACCACCATTGCACCACACACACACACACATACACACAGACACTCACACACAGACCCCTACAGACACACACACTCACACATGCATCGTCTCACAGACTTAGACCACTCTATACTCACACACACACACATATACACTCTCTCACGCTCATAACCCCCGACCCCAGACACACACACACACACACCTACAGACATACATACACACACACACACTCCCACACTCACACATGCACCTCCTCACAGATTTAGACACTCTACACTCACATTAACTCGCATATACACTCACTCTCACACTCACAACCCTCCACCCCAGACAGACACACACACACATACACATGCACACATATACATATATGTTTGTGGGGTGAATTTGTACTAGCACAGTTACATTATACTTTGCTCAAAAACTGCAGGAATCCATGTAAGACCCGGTTAATTCACTTTTTAGATTAGAATCAGTCTAAACATTATGGCACTGACAGAGAACACAGGGGGCTAACACCTTCAACATATTCTCTGGTTAACACCAATTGTTACAGTTAACCTGAGAATGTAACTTTTAAAAAAAGTTTTGTGATTTACAAATGAAAGAAGTGAAACTATCATGGTATTCAAACAGATGAAAGACTGAACAAACAATCAAGGTATCTTTCAATGTATAACTTCAGTTAAATCACACTGTAAACATTTGCTATAAGTACTGTAGCTTACAATTGTGTCCTCCACAACCACCTGATGAAGGAGCGTCGTTCCAAAAGCTAGTGCTTCCAATTAAACCTGTTGGACTATAACCTGGTGTTGTGTGATTTTTAAATTTGTACACCCCAGTCCAACACTGGCATCTCCAAATCATTGTTAGTTTTAATGCAGTCTTGTAATTTACAAATGTTAGAAATGAGGTTGCAGTCAGGGCAATACTGAAGAAGGAGAAAGTGAGCACTGCAGATGCTGGAGATTAGAATCAAAGAGTGTACTGCTGGAAAAATACAGCTGATCAGGCAGCATCCTGCTCCTCGGATGCTGCCTGACCTGCTATGCTTTTCTGAGACACACTCACTACTGAAGAAGACCACCAACCAGACAGGTTACAGTAGCAGAGGGAAGAAATTAAAGAAGTAAGGCACGTGATGTTTCAGAGGTAAGAAAGAGCAGTCTTAGAGATTGCACAAAGAAGCTGAAATTATGGTCAAGTAGCATGCTAGTATACCTATCTTTAAATTGAGATGATAGTTAAAAGGAATAATAACCAAAGGTAGACCTTCTTGTTAACATACAGTTTGTTTTAATAGTGAGCTCCAGAGAGCTGAGTCCATGAAGAATTGCTACACCATCCTATGTGAAGGATAAATTCACTTTCCCACCCATCCCTCAAGGTGTTACATGTGTCCCTTGCCTTTCACAGAGTTAACTATGAAGGACTCCATGTGTTATGTGTATTCATGTTGCAGTACTCTTGTTGATAAATTATTGAAAACTAACATGAAGATGCAGCAAGTTATCCATCTTTAGGAAGGCTGATGGAATGTAGTCGCATTTGCAGGAGTATTTAAGTACTGAAGTATTGAGGTATTGCTTCAATGGTATATGAGATTGGTTAGACCCCATCTGGAGCGCTGCCTGCAATTTTGGTCTCCTTATATCAGGAAAGATATTATTGCCAAAGAAGGTATGATCATATTATGGCTTTGAGAGCTGTATTTTGTCCTAACTTTTCTTTTAACTAAGCAAATTTGAGACAAAGGTGACAAGTGACCTACTTAAAGTCAATGGCTTTTGAGGCCTTGGTTTTTTATTTTGGAACAATAGAAGCAACTTGAATGGGTCAAGCTCCTACAGAAACAGGATTTTTAGTTTTAGCTTTCAGCTGGGGTTTTGAAAGCTGGATATGGAAGTTCTTGTTCCCCTCTCTGTTACAGCTAAAAGCTGGGGCTCTCTTCCTGTTGCTAGAATTACATGTGAGACAATGTATATTTTACTGAATTTGCCTTTGCCAAGGGTGTGTTTATGGGCTGTTACTATATTTGAACAGTTAATTTATAGTAGTTAATATATATTATTTTGTTAAGCTTTTCAGCAGAGTTATAGTTAAGCCAATTCTTTTCATTTATTTTTATCTTGTAGGTTTTTAATTGTAGTATAAAAATAAAGTGTGTTTTGCTTAAAGTTGACACTTTGACCAATCAAATCGCACCTGGAATGCAACACCTTACTCTTAGCTTTCAAATAATAAAGAGTCAAGGTCTACACTATCTTCTTAATACATTTTGAGAGGATTTCATCTTGTCCATAACAAGGGAGTGAAATAAAGATTCACCAGATGGCAAGACTGTCCTACGATGAGAGATGGGGCAAACCTGGTTTGGATTTTCTAGAGTTTCAAAGAATGAGAGGCAATTTTATTGAAACTTAGAAAATACATACAGGGATAAACAGGGAGATGCAGGTTTTCTTGATGGGGGGGGCATCTAGAACCAAGGGGCAAAATTTAAGAAATGGGGGATGTGACATGAGTCTCAGATGAAGAGAAATTATTTTACTCAGTGTGGTTTTTTTAGATTTGGAGATTAGATTACATTACTTACAGTGTACTTACTCCACACTGACCCACCGAAGAGCAACTCACACAGACCCATTCCCCTTCACCTAACACTATGGACAATTTAGCATGGCCAATTCACCTAATCTGCACATTTTTGGACTGTGGGAAGAAACCAGAGCACCTGGAGGAAACCCACACAGACACGGGGAGGGTGTGCAAACTCCACACAGACAGTTGCCTGAGGCAGGAATTGAACCTGGGTCTCTGGAGCTGTAAAGCAGCAGTGCTAACTGCTGTGCCACCGTGCCGCCCAAACTGTGTTGCGAACCTTTGAATTATCTATCACAGTAGGCTGTGGAAACTCACACTTTAAGTATGTTTAAAATAGAAAGTAGTAGATTTCTGATGACCAATGGTGTGCAGGGATATGGAGTTGGGGTAGGTAAAAGTCATTGCAGCTCTTGACCAACAGTGATTGTATTGAATGGTGGGGTAGGCTCAATGGACTGAACAGCCCATTCCTGTTCCTATGTCCCATGAGCTGGAAGCTCCAAAAAACAAAGCAGTAACGCCAAGATTCAAACCACTCAAAACAATTTAAGGAATAAGATCAGTCAGCAATTAATCTGGAACAAGACGTAGTCACAGTGCATCAAGATAAGCAAATTCTGGAATAGCAAATGCAGTCTATAAAACGAAAACTTGACAACAGGAACAACTGATAATATCACTAACGACTGTGATATTATCACCAGCACCTCCAGTGACATCATCATAACACCAGGCCATATCAGCAAATTACCTAGATATTATAGCGACAAATAGGTGCCTTTGTTATTGTAAATCATTAGATATTCATTTGCCTTTAAGAGAGTTGATCTTAAGGATTTCACGTGCTGCATGTATACAAAGTTGTGATTCTGCCTACCTGTTAGTCTCTTCTGTGTCTGCACAGAAATCAGTTTGCTGCTGTAACACTGATTTACAAGTTGCAATATTTACTGTTTTAAATAAATGGACCCACAGAGTTAATCAATCCTTGTTGAGCTGTTGATTGTTCGACCATTATCACTAAAATGCTACCTGCCACTCCCAAACAATTTTTGTCATTCAGACCACTTGTGGCTGAAGCAGTCCTACAGTTAAATGCTGCAGTTGAATTCTACAGGCTATTTGAGATATAATCTCTTCTGAGGCTCCCAACCACTCACCAGTCCATAACTCACAATGGCATAGAAATTAAGAAATTATAGCAGCAGTAGGTCATGCGGCCTACACTGCCATTCACTGAGATCACGACTGTGATTTACTTTAACATCAATTTCCTTCATATCCCTGTATCCCTTGATATTTTCAAAACATAAACATCTTGTCAATCTTCCTAGTACCAACTCCCCCAGCCAGGGGAAACATCCATCCTGAGAATCTTATACCTCTGAATGTGATCACCTCGCTTCTTCTAAATTCCATTAACCCAGTGACATCAAATGCTAGAGAAAGTGGCCAAACACAAAACGCTGCCCAATGTAAAAGGTGGTCAAGCGGTAATCTATGTAATATTTACGGTTCAGCAAGTAACAGAAAGCAGGCCACCCAATATATATAACAACTACAACATTCCTGCTGAAATATTCAAAAGCAATTTGCAGCTGACTGACAGAGGACATGTAAGGCAAAGTTCATTCATTTATCCTTAAGATAAGATTTCAAGGTCCCCAAAAACAATGTGGTTAGTCACAAAAATCAAGCGGAAGAACTTATCAGAATATTCCTATTGTTTCTATTGGCATTCCATATAGGAACATGGAAAATAGGAGCAGGAGAAGTCCATTTGGCCCATCGACTCTGCTCTGCTATTTAATAGGTACATGGCTGATCAACCGACTCAGTAACTTGTTCCAATTTTCTGCTATGAGGATCCTCAAAAAATCTTCAGCTATCTCTGCACCAGGGTCTACCTAACTAAGAGCAGACCACTCCCTCTCCATACTCTTTGATCTGCCTTTCTTCTGGTCTAGAGACCACTAAATGTGATGGCAGCCTAGAGGAAGGTGATAGCTCTAGTGTATTCACTTTCCACTCCAAGTCAGCTGAAAATGGGCCAGAACAATTGGCTGTCCAAAAATTTCATGGGGTGGTGGAACTGTAGCTTACTGTTTTAGTAATGCAGAGGCACTTTTTAATTTTCCTGCTGGCCCAATAATCTGGCACAGAAGACAGCCCAAACACAAAATCCGTTCAGCCCAGTTAATTCCTGGCAGAAAGAGCTGACAGTTATATTTGACCCCTACATTTGTCTAACTGATGTTAACAATATTCAGCAGTTAATCCAGTCACAGCCATTTATTCTCTGTGACAAATCCCTTTAAGTATTGATTTTCTTCTGCAAGTTTTACTGGATAAATTCATCAATCCAGGGTCCATACCTTCATTTTCCTAAATGAAAAAAGCAAAGTTTGACAAAAATGAACATAGCCAATAACACAACTATAAGATTAAATTGACATGAATGATAATAATAATTTACTTCCCTACAGAAAAGAATTTAGAATTGTTTTTACGTAATATTTTCCATTTCGATTTTGACCTGGTTGAACCACGTAGAGTGCAATTGTGTTTGTTTTCCACAACCTGCTGAGAAAAGACGAATTGGAGAAGATGAATTTACCTTTATTACCATAAGGCCTCAGGCAGGTCTGCAGGCAGAATTGAACATTAGATATCATGAAACTAATGCGGGCCATCCAATATATTGAGAGGTTGAGTATGGCAGGAGCTGAAAAATTGCCATATACTGATGATATCTTCTCAGGTTGTTCTGCCAGTTTCCAGTTACTCCCAGTCCTACAGAAATGAAGCGACTGCAGGCACTGCTGGGGAAAGAATACCGAGGCTTAGATTTATGGTAGCTTGCCAAATAATTGTAATCTATTTCCAATTTTAATAGATTGCGTGGCCCCAGGAAGATTCGTTGATGAAAGAACTAAATATAGTCCCGCAGCTAGCAATTTACACTGACAGCTTGGCTCAGCTCATAGCACTCTTTTCAACAGACTTAATTACCTAATTTAGGAGCAATCCATGACTCTGGAGCCAGGATGAGAGCTTGTTGCACAGGTAAAGATTCAAGCCCTGAGATTCTTGACTCTTCATGCTTGCATACATAGACTCTAGTATCACAACACAGGGAGAGGTCACTCAGCCAACTGTGCCTATGTGGGGACCTTTCAAAAAGCTATTCAGTTTGACTGATTTTGTTCCACACACTGCATTTGTCATTCTCCTCACATGTACAGCCAATCTTCTTTTGAGAATTGGTAATACATTCTCACCATTTCAGGCAGCACATTCCAAAGCATAATATCTCAAAGTGTAAAGCAAAATTCTCCTCTTTCCCATAGTTTTCAAATCTGTGCCTTCTGATTTTCGATCCAATTATACGTTTTTGGGACAGGATAGTTACCCGGCTCGGATAGGGTATATCACACTGGTAAAAACATTTCAGTACTGAGCGTAGAATCTGCCAGTCAGAATCTCAATCACTTCTAATTATGGGAAATGCCTAGCAAGAGCCCATCCAGGAAGTTTGCTGTAAGCTCTGAGAAAGGGTCACTCAACCCAAAACATTAACATTGATTTCTTCCACTGGTGCTGCCAGACTTGAGGAGTTTTTCCGCTAATTTCTGTTCTAGTTTTGGATTTCCAGCATCCATGATTCTTTTAGTTTTTATTAACGAAGTTTGCTTCTCAGTCTTCTATTGTAAACAAATGGAGAACATTTGCCAAGATTAAGCGTCTTTTCAGTCAGAGCCTGGGGACTCCAGTAGTCCTCCTCCAATGGAACTCGCATTCACTCTCAGTGGACAGAGTTCCAAAGGCCTTGCAAGAGCAAAATGGGCACAATTTCTTTGGTAGTTCAAAAACTGTGGCAGGTCAAAGTGGGGAGGTGTTACAGATGGATGATATACTGAAGAACCCTTTATGGAATTTATAAAGATACTGTATATCACAGGATCTGTGAGAAACAAAACTCACATATTAATAAATTTCAGTCTGAGTCAAATTCTGAAGCAGCAAATTTTATTGATATGTACTTGCAAGAACGGGTGCCTAATAAGTAAGCACCCCGATCTGAGGGTTACATTCTGATTTATGCTGTTCAGCTGCATCTCTCGGTCCTCCCCTTTCACCCCACTGGTTATTTTTGCTGTAGCGCGGAGCCTATCACAAGCTCTAGCTTCACTCCACTTTTCTCTAGCTTCTCTCTGCCTCTGTTTACTTCTTCCATTACTCTAAGCCTGTCGCCCCTTACTCCTATTTATCTCATTCCTTATATGTAACTATCCTGGCATAGTTTGCTGTCTTCATGCGATCATCTGTTGGCCACATCCCTCCTGTGACTGGGACACTATTTTCCTGTTACTGGTACATCCCACTACACAGCCGCTCTGCCTTATTAGTCATAGATAATTCTACCAGTTTTCACTTCTCACTGTTTAGTATTTGCATGAGCAGCCTAATTTTATAATGTAAGTTTTTGCAGAAGCAACACCTGTTCCCTTATTCTGCACAATTTTAACCCTATACCTTACAGGATCAGAGACCCTCACACCATAGACAGAGGGAATTTTGTCCATTGTACACCTACTAACTCTTGGAAAAGGCTATCCAATAAGACCCATTCTCATGCTTCTTCCCTACTGGCATGCACAATTTTTCCTTTTCAAGTACACGAATCCGAGCAAAACTGGTGACAGCCCTAAATTTCAGGTAGTGACCTCTACCATTTTTTTTTAGATTAGATTACTTACAGTGTGGAAACAGGCCCTTCGGCCCAACAAGTCCACACCGAAGCGAAACCCACCCATACCCCTACATTTGCCCCTTACCTAACACTACGGGCAATTTAGCGTGGCCAATTCACCTGACCTGCACATCTTTGGACTGTGGGAGGAAACCGGAGCACCCGGAGGAAACCCACGCAGACACGGGGAGGGTGTGCAAACTCCACACAGTCAGTCGCCTGAGGTGGGAGTTGAACCCGGGTCTCTGGTGCTGTGAGGCAGCAGTGCTAACCACTGTGCCACCGTGCCACTCTTGTTGTGGAGCTCAGGCCTGCAGTCAGTTTATGTCACCAGAAGGAGAACTCATGTTTCTTTTGACTCCACAAAATATATTAAACACTTTGAAGTTTTCAACCTTTTATTTTGAAAGCTCTTCATTGGTGTCTTTAAGATCTTTTGAACACAATAAGCTGCTTCTTTCAAAAACAACTTTTAGCATTTGGTTTCAAAATGAGTACATGCTGACAAAACAAATCCTGAATCATTTAACAAATACTTGAACACTTACATGCATTGGATATGAGTCTGTAGTATGCCCACTACATCAGCTACAATAGTATTCGACTCTGTTATATCTCCAACCCATTTTAAAGAGACAAACCAAGCCATTAAGATCAAATACAAGACTTTTTTGGATTATTTTGTGAATATGTTTAAGTTTGAGAGACAATGCTTGAACATATACCCCAATTTTCCAAATCTGTGACTAGTAGTGTTAATTCCTTGTCTGACGTAAAAGTCCTTTTGTGTGGCCAGGTTTCTTAAGTTTGTCCTCTCTTCATCATTCAAGGTCACTGCAATTAAAAGTAATGATGGAATTTGGAATGAAGCCTGGTTCCAAGCTGGGAAATGCCTTCTTAGCTTTACAGAAGTGAAGGGCTCAGGAAGTTGCACTCACCCAAACAAGAGTTTAGCTAAACAAATTAGTGATTTAAGAACACCCAAAAGCATAAATTGCTGGAGAAACTCAACAGGTCAGGCAGCATCTGCAGAGGGAAATCAGCGTTAACCGTCACTGGATTCAAGACGTTAACTCTATTTTCTCTCCGGAGATGCTTTACAGATGTTAGGGGTAGATTCTTTACTCAGCGAGTCATGAGTTCATGGAATGTCCTGCTAGTAGCAGTGGTGCACTCTCCCTCTTTATGGGCATTTAAACGGGCATTGGATAGGCATATGAAGGATAGTGGGCTAGTGTAGGTTAGATGGGCTTGGATCGGCGCAACATCGAGGGCCAAAGGGCCTGTACTGCGCTGTATTTTTCTATGTTCTATGTAGATGCTGCCCAACCTACTGAGTTTCTCCAGCACTTTCTGTGTCAGTGTGTTTCATGTTGGTTCATAGTTATTTGATTTATTTTAATGTTTTAGGAATGGCTGACAATATTTATCTGTCACTTCCACCCTACAACGCAGATCAGCAGCTAAGAAAAAACAATACTGAATTCTTAAAGCTAAATTGTTTCATTATAGTAGCATATAGAGAGCAATTACTTTTGACTTTTTTTGGAAGGTTTAATTCTACTATTTAGTTTTGAGGCTACTCCTTTCATTGGAAGTTTTATTCAAAATAAGAGTCAGGTAAATTCAAGAAGACCTAAAACTACCACATGGGAAACCCAATTAGGATTTTCCTTTATACGACATAAATGGAGGTGAAAGAAAACTGAGAGGAACAGCAAAGAAGACTGTAGACCGGGCTGATTCCTGTAGATTTCAAGCCATCTGGGAAACTTACTCAAGAAATAAGCCAGCTTTTACTGTTTTTGAGTAAATCACTGCTATATTATACTCATATAGTAACAACTGGAGCATTCTATGGGATCTCCAGCACCTGCAGTCCTCACTTTCCCCTCATTTTATGGGATAACCAATGGTGTCTTCCAGTTCAGTCCAATGTGTCTATTCAAAGCTCCAGCACATACACTCAGGTTTCTGAATCCATTTTGAAGATAAATATTGATTTTCTGTCTGAAATGTCCCAACTATACTCTGATGGCAAATTGCAGTTGTGAAATTTACCTTGAAAGCATTTGCCTTGGTGAACGATACATCAGTGACCTGTTGGATGTGTCTGTGCTCTGCACACTGACTGATATAAAGATATCCCCTGAGAAAGCTTTGATGAGATCAACATCACAGCCTCTGGCAAGGCCAAATCTATTACTGGATTGACTACAGATCATATTTCAACTAATAGATGACTCAGTTACTATTTTGTCAATGCCAGAGAGTCTGAAAAACAGATATTTCCAGGTAGTTGTGCCTGGGGCAGTGTACAAAATTGCAATGGCTTGGGGTGGATATCGACAGTTCTGCCTTTATTGCAAGGGAAGCTGCCTTCTATTTCTCTTTTCATCCTCTTCTACTACCTGCCCCATTTTAAACAATGCAGGAGATAAAGTGTCACTGGCAACTATACAAAATCAAGGAAGTGTTTTCCATTTATCAGCCATTTTACAAGGACAAGCTGTGAGTACCGTTTCCCCCGGAAGAACAAAGTGAATTCATCTTAGAGAAGTGACTCTTCATTTGCATAGGATTGGCATATTTAATATGGTTCTCAGAATGTCTTACTTGGATGATAGTCCAGAAAAAGAGGTAATCTGTCATTCCCTTCACCTGTATGGACACTCAACACTGAGAAGCATCATTACAGCAGTTAGAAAATGTGGCTCTGTGTTCTTGGCCATTTCTCATTTAATTCAACAAAACACCAGGGAGTCCTTTCTCGTTTCAAAAGCAGATGAATTGGTAATGAATATAATAAATCTAGCTACTAGAAAAGAGGTGGTTAGTCACCATCTATTAGGTTAAAATGAAGATTCACTGATCTTGAGTTGCAAAACTAATGGACTTTTTTAAAATCTTCATTTATCAAAATGAGAGTTGACAAGGCTTGAAATTTGAACACTTTGTTCTTGGTGAAGAAGTTTATGAAAATCCGGCAACTTCGCAGTTGTTTTGATTAACAATAGTTTTTTTATTTCCATATATTTTGGAATTTAAATTCATGGTGAGTTTGAACTTTTTTCCTTTGGTTTATTAGTCCAGGCCTTTGCATCACTTGTCCAGCTACATAACCAAGAAACGTTTTGTGTACTGAATCACATTTAATACTCTGGCAAACGTCCTATCCTCCACTTCATAGCAGATGCATCATTATTTCTAAACATTAATCTGGTCTCCTTATTGGTCATGGAAAATATCTAACTCCAAGTGAGGTTATGGTCATCAACTGCCAGTCATCAAATTGAGAGTCTAGAACAGTGATCCATAGACTGGGACTGATGTTCGTCCTATTGTTCAACAATTTTCCAAGTTAGGATCACTGTATTCAACAACAGGAGCCGGCTCTACTAATAAGGTGCACAATCCTTTATCCAAAATACTTGGGAGCAGCTGGTTTTCGGAATTCAGAATTTTTTGAATTTCAGAATAAGTGACAGTTTGGTGAAATTTTTAAAAATCTTACCGGAGGAGCAGACTCGCTGAGTAAAATGGGCCTTGAGACAGAATTGAAGCCTGCCAGTGCTGGGCCACACACCCACACATCATATCAGAATGACACGCATTGAGTGGGTGTCAACTTGGGTTAACCGTTTGCATGCCAAGCAACCTTGCTAATGAGAAAATTCTTCACAAAAAAAACCTTCGGACTTTGGAGCTTTTCGGATTTCAGGATTTTGGATAAAGGATTGCCTACCTGTACAAGTAGCTTTGATGTCAAATTTTAGAAATTATATCAGGTCCTGCTGAGAGAGGTAGCAAAGAGTCACAAGAGAAGTATCTACTCACAGTTATGGTCACAACCAAAAGTGCAAGGCTTCAACAATGTGGCTGTAGTGAGAAGGTTGGGAGAATTGCATGAGAAGTGGAGCAAGGCCTTGCTGGACATTGGGTGCAATGTGCATAATACGCAGGCCCTTATTCCACCACCTGCCAGATAGAAACAGGATGCTAATAATCCCCAACATGTCAGTCAGAACAGGTAGCCTATGACTTCAGCTTCATGTTTGCACCTCTAGATTTCCATCTAGGACACCCGGTACCACGGGAGGAGTCACACACGCCTCACATTCCAAGGACACCAGCATCCAACACATGCTTTACAGCATTATGGCACAACTGGGATCTACTTACAGTTTGCTTCTATGTCACTGTACTGTATTTCTCATTGGCATGCTGCTGCAAGGACACTGTACACATAGCACAGCATAGGCAGTCAGCTAAGGGCTGCACATTTGCTGTTGTAGCACTCACTCACTTAGCACCTACCTGGATGCTCACAGCATCTCCAACTTGCTTTGCCTGCCTTGGTTTGTCTTTCTGCGCTTTGCCCCCTCTGCCAGAGCTTAAATGTTCACAGAAATTGCTGGGAAAACTCAGCAGGTCTGGCAGCATTTGTGGAGAGAAAGCAGACTTACCATTTTGGGTCCAGTGACCCTCCTTGAGAACTGATTGTAGCTTGGAAAAGGTTGGTATGTATGTTGAATGTGGGGTGGGAGGAGGTGAAGAGGAGTTAATGATAGGTGGAAATGAAGTCCAGAGAAAGAGCAAGGCAATTGGGCAGACAAAAGAATGGGTAAAGGTCAGCCTGGAGAATGAATGGGGATAATTACTGGCTGACAATGAGTTGTTAGTGATATCAGCCCATAGGATGACAAGGCCTGGTGTGTGGAGGTTGGGTAAGGACTTGGAAGAACAGGACCTAAAATTATTGAATTCAATATTCTGAAGGATGCAGAGTCCCCAAGGGGAAAACAAGATGCTGGTCTTTCAGCTTGTGCTGAGCTTCACTGGAGCACTGCAGTAAACCAAGACAGAGGTGCTGAGCAGGCAACACAATGATATGTTAAAGTAGCAAGCAACAAGAAGCTCAGAGTCATTTGGAATGACTCTGTTGCCCAGTCTACATTTAATCTCCCCAATGCAAAGGAGGTTAGTTGTGAGCAGCAAATACAGTGGATTACGTTGAGTGATATGCTTCACATGGGAGGTGTGTCTGGGCCCTTGGATAGTGAAGAGGGAGGAAGTAAACAGTGAGGTTCTGTGATTGCATGAGAAGGTGCCATGGGGGTGTGGGGAGGTGTTGAGAATGGAGGAGGAGTGAAGCAAGATGTCCCAGAGGGAGCAATCCTTGTGGAATTCTGAAAGGGAGGGGAGGGGAGTACATGGTCTGGGGTGGTATCCTGTAAGAGGTGGCAGAAATGTGGTTAGCGAGAGGAGATAAAGGAGAAGTTGCTCAAAGAGACCTTCCTTGTGCAGCATGGTAGCTGGAGAGAGAGCAGGGTGAATATGGCAAAGAAACAGGCACATTAACAGCAGATACTTCTTGTGGTCTGTCATAGCCCATTGACATCACAGACCACATCTGTGCATATGCAGGGCAAGTTTGATGTTATGAATAATCAATTCAGAATAAGAAATACTGGTCCATGTGACCTAGTGACCCTTGACCTGGAAATAGTACCAAAAGGAAGGCAGTTAAAATACGAAGATCATGTGGCATAAAAAGAAAGAAACAAGAGAGATGGCAGTCAGTGAGTTGAGCCGGAGAGCGAGATTCCTGAAATGTTGAAAACCACATTTAGAACTGTGACTGAAATTTTACTTCCAAGTGACTAGATGTCCAGAATTGACAATCCATGCTAAATTAACAGTGATCCTGGTAGATGCACACTACCATGACTAATCAGAGCTGCATGTTGAGATTGTTCGAGAAAGAAGTACTCCGTTGTATAGAAAATTGCATGGACCAGGCCCTACTTATGTTTAATTGCTGCCTGCAGGGAATCGGCAAAGTCCTTGAAGGGAAAGGACTGACATGCTGTCTGAGGGGAATCTGAGCTTAAAGAACTATTTGGCTAAATAGTTGAGACCATCAATGGAAAGGATGGCTTATAAGATCCATGAGTTCCATCTTTATTTTAGCTTCAAATGTATCTCAATACTGACTGTGATTTGCTGTTGTGTAGAAGATTGTACAGGTGGAACTCTTTTTTTACCAGAAGCTACTACTTCAGGAGAACCAGTTAAATCCTTGAAGGAATAGAACAGGAATTCTGACCAAGGAAGATCCAAGTTTGGAAGAAATATTTAGCTGAAATATGTACAGTAGGTAGCTTTGTACTGTGTTTGCCTCTTCTGCAAAACAAACCATTAATTTTTGTTTCTCCTGACTCTGATCTATATTAAAGTAAGAATCACAAAAAGTGAAACTTTGTTTGCCACCTTTTTCATTTGGAAGTTGCTCAGTAGATATAGTTTGTCTGGTCTACAGACTACATTCCTGATGAAGGGCTCTGGCCCGAAACGTCGAATTTCCTGTTCCTTGGATGCTGCCTAACCTGCTGTGCTTTAACCAGCAACACATTTTCAGCTCTGATCTCCAGCATCGGCAGACCTCACTTTTTACTGGTCTACAGACTAACCTAAAAGAAATAGATCCTAGTTATTGCTGGGTTAATGTAATATGTTGAAATCTGAGATATTAATTCTTTCACCTGGTCATTTCCACAAAATAACAACTAATTACAAATAACAATAGAACAAATTTGCTGGCTGTTATGTGCTGAGCTGCTAGGAGAGAGCAAGGACTGCATATGCTGGAGATCAGAATCAAAAAGTAAGGTGCTGGAAAAGCACAACAGGTCAGGCAGCATCCGAGGAGCAGGAGAGTCGACGTTTCGGGCATAAGCTCTTCATCGGGAATACTGGGGTTGGGCCCAAGGGGGCTGAGAGATAAATGGGAGGTGGTTAGGGCTGAGGAGGAATGTAGCTAGGAATGCAATCATTTATTGGAGGTGGGATTGATGGTGATAGCTCAGAGTGGAAGGTGGAGCGGATAGGTGGGAAGGAAGATGGACAGGTAGAACAGTTCAAGAGGGAAGTGCCAAGTTGGAGGGTTAGATCTGGGATAAGGTGGAGGGAGGGGATATGAGGAAACTGGTGAAATCGGGCATTGGTTCCGTATGGATGGAAGGTCCCAAGGTATTTCTCCTCTAGGCGTCAGGTGGCTCGGATTTGGTGGTGGAGGAGGCCGAGGACTTGCATGCCCTTGGCAGAGTGGGAGGGGCAGTTGACGTTGTTGGCCACAGGGCGCAGGGGTTTTTAGTGCGTGTGTCCCAGAGATGTTCTCTGAAACATTCTGCAAGTTGGCATCCTGTCTCCACAATGTAGAGGAGACCACATTAAGAGCAACGGACACAGTAGATGATGTGTTTGGGTGTGCAGGAAAATCTCTGCTGGATGTGGAAGGATCCTTTGGTGCCTTGGATGGAGGTGAGGGGGCAGGTGTGGGTGCAGGTTTTGCACATCTTGCAGTGGCAAGTGAAGGTGCCAGGAGTGAAGATTGGTTTGTTGAGGGGTGTGCACCTAATGAGGGAGTCACAAGAATGACCTCTGTGAAACATGAAAGGGGTGGAAGGGAAATATATTACTGGTGTTGGGGTCTGACTATAGGTAGTGGAAATGGAAGAGGATGATGTGATGTATCTGGAGATTAGTGAGTAGGTGAGGACCAGGGGGCGTTCTATCCTTGTTGCAGTTGGAGGGGTGGGGTTCAAGAGCAGAGGTGCGGGAGGTGGAGGAGATGTTGACCACGTGGGAGGGGAAATTGCAGTACTTGAAGTAGGAGGCTATCTGAGATGTTCTGGAGTGGAATTGATGCTCCTAGGAGCAAATGCGGCCGAGGCAGACGAATTGGGACTAAGGGATAGTATTTTTATGGGGGATGGGGGGGTGGTGAGTGTGAGGGGGTGGGTTGGAGGAGATGTATTCCAGGTAGCTATGGGAGTTGGTGGGTTTGAAGTAGATGTCTGTGTTGAGTCGGTCACGAGAAATGGAGATGGAGAGGTCCAGGAAGGGGAGGGAGGTGTCTGAGATAGTCCAGGTGAATTTGAGGTCAAGGTGGAAAGTGTTTGTGAAGTTGGTGAACTGTTCAACCTCCTTGTGGGAGCACGAGGTGACACCGATACAGTGATCGGTGTACCAGAGGAAAATGTGTGAATGGTCCTGTGTAGCGACGGAAGATGGACTGTAACACATATCTGATGAAGAGGCAGGCACAGCTGGGGCCCATTCAAGTGCACATGGTTACGCCTTTGGTCTGAAGGAAGTCGGCAGATTCAAAGGAGAAATTGTTGAGAGTGGGGACTAGTTCATCCAATTAAACGTGTGTCGGTGGAAGGGTACTGGTTGGATCAGTGGGAGAGGAAGAAATGGAGGGTTTGGAGGCCTTCATCATGGCAGATGGACGTGTACAGGGACTGGATGTCCCCGGTGAAGATGAAAAATTGGAGGCTGGGGAACTGAAAGTCATGGAGGAGGTGGAGGGTGTGGGTGGTGTCCTTCATGTATGTGGGGAGATCCTGGAGGCCAGGATGGTTTCAAGATATGCGGAGATACGTTCGGTGGGGCAGGAACAGGCAGAGACATTCGGCTGACCGGGGCAGTCAGGTTTATGAATTTTGAGTAAGAGTTAGAATCAGGTGGTGAGAGGTTCCAGGGCTATGAGGTTGCAGGCTGTGGATGGGAGATCCCCTGAGGTGTTGAGGTTGTGGATGGTCTGAGAGATGATGGTTTGGTGATGAGAGGTAGGGACGTGATCGAGAGGGGAGTAGGAGGAGGTGTCTGTGAATTGGTGCCTGGCTTCAGCAGTGTACAGGTTAGTGTGCCAAACTACCACTGCACCCCTCCCCCCTTGTTTGATGGTGAGGTTGGGGTTGGAGTGGAGTGCTGCAGGTTGCGAGGGCAAGAGGTTGGAGTGGGTGAGAGGGGTGGACACATTGAGGCAGTCAATGTCATGGCGACAGTTGGAGATGAAGAGATTGAGGGCTGATAGCAGACCAGCACAGAGTGTCCAAGTGGATGGAATGTGTTGGAGGTGGGTGAAGGGGTCCTTGGAGGGTGGGTGGGAGTCCTGATGAAAAAGGTAAGCACGGAGGCAGAGGCAGCAGAAGGAAAGTTTGGTGTCACAACGCGTGTTGAACTTGTTGATCTGGGAGTGTAGTGGGATGAAGTTGATGCCTTTTCTCAGGACTGATCATTCATCCTCAGTGAGGGGGAGGTCTGGGGGGGATTGTAAAAATACGGCAGGGATAGGGCTAGAACCTGATGTGGGACTAGAGTTGGTTGGGGGCAGAGACTGCCTCTGGAGTGGACGTAGTCATGGTATCGTGGGTGATGTCAGCAAAGGAAGTGACGACAACCACAGGGGTCAGGGTGGCAGAAGAGGTGCCTTCTGTGGCATATGCAAAGGTGGAAGTGACGTTCCATTGACATTTGCAATGTCTTTGGCGGCAGCTGCGTGTTTGTCGGCGCTGTTCTGATGAGTGCTGTCAATGGAGGCGGAAGTGGCTGAGGCAGTGGCAGCTATGGGGGTGGAAGCGACATGATGGTAGTCTTCACAGTGGTTTCAGTAGTGGTGCTTCTGGCAGAATTGGTATAGTCAACGGGGGCCGTGGTCTGTGAAGCTGTGGGGCCAGAGAGTGACATCATTATTTGCAGCGATGATGGTGGCTGTAGCGGCCATGTGGCTAATGGTGTCCGAGCAGTGCTGGAAGCTGGAAGAAGGTTTTGGATGATCAAGAAATCCCGAGTTTGGAGGTAAGTACGTGATAGTTTGATGTACTTACATTCCTTGATGTCAGAAATGCTGGAGAAAACGTGTTGTCGAGTGTGTGGATTCTTCTCAGAATGAAGAACAGCAGAGGTCCTTTTGCAGGTCTGGGAGAGTGTGGCCTTGAGCTGGGTCAGGGCTGATGCAGGAGAGTAGGTGGCAGTGCATGGCTGTGAGTGTGGAGTGGAGGATCAGGATGGAGAACTGTTTCTGGAGGCTTTGGAATTACTGTAGGTAGTGGTTGCCTGGTCAGGTCCAATTACTGAACTGCCTTTGGTGAATAACTTTTACTTATTACATTAAAACGTAACAATAAAATGCTAATATTATATTCCAGATGATCAGCCAGTCAAACGTGCAGAAAAAGTACCCATTTAGTGAGGAAGGGGCAGGAGAGGTCAGCCCATGTTAACAGTTGAGCTTCTAGCTGATCTCCCAGAAGGAGTGTGCTGAATTCCAGCAATATTGGGAAGATCTGAGACTGCTGACATGGCAACAAGGTCTGTAGTCTGGCTGGTGCAGCTGTTCAAAAGGCTTAAGGAAGGATTATTTTATTGCACTTCTGTTTGTCCTCCTTGCACAAGTTTATTTTTTAACCTACCTTTTGTTTACCTGGTCTGACAGCTTCTGCCAGGCAGGGTGCCTCCACAGCTGGTGTTTCACCCAGTAAATCATAGGAACGGTCTTGATCCCCATCTCCCTAAGACGATCCAAATTAGAAGAACTCTCGAGGCCTTCACCTAAATCAGGAGGGTACGTCAATTTTAAGAAAGCCATGTGGTAAAAAACGAGTCGTAAACAGTCACTTTGTACCATCTGATTTCTGATGGACTGAGGGAGTTAAAATCAATTGAAATGTTACTAATTATATTATCTAAAATGTTTAGTATTTGTAATTTTGATAGTCTGTCTTCCTTGACAGCTTTAAGAAGGACACATTAACTGACATACTCGGTAAATTAAATATGAGAAGTGATTGCTGTTATAAATATTAATATACTCAAATGGGATTCCACATATCACAGTCTTCTGTCTCCCTTGATGTGGTGCAAGAATGTCTAAGTGATTCTCTAACAGAATGCTGGTTCAAATGGTTAATGAATTATAATGTGTCTTTTGATGAATATATTTTAATTTATTGGGTTACTGCTGTTCTTACATCAGCCAATCAAATATTGGCAGCACGGTGACTCAGTGGTTAGCACAGCTGCCTCACAGCACCAGAGACCTGGGTTCAATTCCTGCCTCGGGCGACTGTCTGTGTGGAGTTTGCATGTTGTCTGCGTGGGTTTCCTCTGAGTGATCCGGTTTCCCCCGACAATCCAAAGATTTACAGGTTAGGTGAATTTGGCCAGGCTAAATTGCCCATTGTGTTCAGGGATGTGTAGGTTAAGTGCATTAGTCAGGGGAAATGTAAAATAATAGGGTAGGGGCATGGGTCTGGGTGGGTTACTCTTCGGAGGGTCGGTGTTGACTTGGGTCAGATGGCCTGTTTCTACACTGTCGGGATTCTATGATAGTAATCTAATAAAATGATCTTGACCTCACAGTCCAGCAATCACTTCCAAGAATCAGATTCAATACCAAAGCCTCAATGAACTGTGTCCCCTTTTCCGGTACATCTCCAGCCCAGGGAGTGCGATAATAGCAAAGGTGAAGCTTCTTTCCACTTGTTTGACATATGCATTTTCCAAATATCAGGGGCATCAACCACTATGCAGACCATCACTGACTCCAAGCAAATAATTTAATCACTTTTTCTTCGACAAGAGTGAGCAATAGAAGGGTTACCAAACACAAAACATTGATGCTGTTTTCTCTCCACTGAAGCTGGCAGACGTGACGAGTTTCTCCAGTAATTTCGGTTTTGTTTTAAATTTTCAGCATCCGCACTTCTTTTTTATTATAACAGCAAAGAGTGTATTTTTTAATGACACAGTTTCACAAAGCACAGGATCTTATTAATACCTACATATAGCTTTACTTTCCAAAAAACCATAAAACCTTCAGGTATAGGAACAGAATTAGGCCAGTCAGCTCATCGAGTCTGTCCTGCCATTTAATCATGGATAACATGTCTCTCCACCCATTTTTCTCCTGTCTTCTTGCCGTAACCCTTGATCTCCTTACAAGTCAAGGACCTATCTTTCTCCCTCTCTTCAAGATACTCAATGACTTGGCCTCCACAGCCCTCTGCAGCAATGGGTCCCACAGGTGTACCATTCTCTGGCTAAAGAAATTCTTCCTTATCTCAGTTCTAAAGAGTCGTCCTTTCATTCTGAAGCTGTGCCTTTGGGTCCTACTAATGGAAACATCTTCTCCACGTCCATTCTATCCAGGGCGCTCAGTATTCTGTAAGTTTTGTTGAGATCCCCTCTCATCCTTCTAAGCTCCATTGAGTACGGACCCAGAATCCTCAACCATTCCTTGTATGACAGGACCTTTCATTCCAGGATCATTCTTGTGAACCTCCTCTGGATCCACATCAAAGCAAGCAAATCCTTCTTTAGATACAGGGTCCAAAATTGCTCACAATATGCCAAGTCTGGTCTGACCAGGGTCTTGTACAGTCTCAACAGTACTTTTCTGTTCATGTGCTCTAGCCCTCTTGAAACGAATGCTAACAATACATTTGCCTCCCTGCCTGTCAACTGAATCTGCATGCTAACCATAAGAGAATTCTGAACTAGGATTCCTGAGTTTTTTTGTGCTTCAGACTTCCAATGCCTTTGTCCATTTAATAAATAGTCTACTTCTCTATTCTGGATTAGTGGTGCTGGAAAAGCACAGCAGTTCAGGCAGCATCCAAAGAGCAGCGAAATCAATGTTTCGGGCAAAAACCCTTCATCAGCCCTTCTCTATTCTCCCTACCGTAGTCAATAACCGCATGCTTTCCCATATTCTATTCCATCTGCCACTACTTTGCCCACTCTCCTAACCTGTCTAAGTCCTTCTGCAGCCACAGCCTCCCAGCTTAGTCAACATTGCCTGACCCATCACCTATCCTTGTAGCATCTGTATAGTTAGCAAAAAAGGCCTCCCTTCCTTCATTCAGTTCATTAATGCATATCGTGAATTGTTGTGGTCCCAACAATTTCTCCTGCAGAACTCCACTAGTCACCAGCTGCCATCCTGAAAGGACCCCTTATACCCAGTCTCTGCCTTCTGCCAGTCAGCCAATCCACTCTGCACAGCAGGAGCTTGCTCCAAACACCAGAGACTCTTATTTTATTGAGCAGCCTCCTGGGCAGCACCTTGTCAAAGGCCTTCTGAAAATCCAAATAAATTATATCCACTTGATGTCCTTTGTCTAACTTGCTCATTACCTTCCCATAGAATTCTAACAAATTTGTCAGGCATGACCACCCTTGACAATGACATTCTGACTTGGCCCTATTTTACCATGCATAGTAATCATAGATAGATCATAGAATCATAGAAACGTACAGCACAGAACAGGCCCTTAGGCCCACAATGTTGTGTCAAGACTTAATCCGAATGTGAAATATAGTAACTTAATCTACGTGCCCCTCAACTCACTGCTATCCATGTGCATGTCCAGCAGTTGCTTAGATGTTCCCAATGACTCTGCTTCCACCACATCAGCTGGCAATGCATTCCATGCATCCATAACTCTCTGCATAAAGAACCTACTTCTGATGTCTTCATTATATCTTCCTCCTCATATCTTCAAACTATGACTTCTCTTACCAGTCAATCCTGCCCTGGGGAAAAGTCTCTGGCTATTGACTCTATCTATTCCTCTCATTATCTTGTACTCCTCGATCAGGTCTCCTCTCTTCCTCCTTCTCTCCAGAGAGAAAAGTCCAAGCTTATTCAGCCTTTCTTAAAAGGCAAGCCCTCCAGTCCAGGCAGCATCCTGGTAAACCTTCTTTGCATCCTCTCCAAAGCCTCCACATCTTTCCTATAGTAGGGCGACCAGAACTGGACACAATATTCCAAGTGTGGTCTCACCGGGGACTTGTAGAGCTGCAGCAAAATCTCATGGCTCTTAAACTCAATACCCCTGTCAATGAAAGCCAAAATACCATATGCTTTCTTAACAACCCTATCCACTTGGGTGGCACCTTTGACGGATCTATGTACTTGCACACCCAGATCCCTCTGTTCCTCCACACTGCCAAGAATCCTGTCTTTAATCCTATATTCAGCATTTGAGTTTGACCTTTCAAAATGCAACACTTCACATTTATCCAGGTTGAACTCATCTGCCATTTCTCAGCCCAGCTCTGCATCCTGTCTATGTCATGCTGCAGCCTGCAGTAGCCCTCAATACTATCGACGACACCGCCAACCTCTGAGTCATCTGCAAATTTATTAACCCACTCCTCAACCTCCTCATCCAAGTCATTTATAAAAACTACAAAGAACTGAGGCCCAAGAACAGAGCCCTTCGGGACCCCATTCAACACTGACCTCCATGCAGAATATTTTCCATCTCTCTGCCTTCTGTCAGCCAACCAATTCTGAATCCAGATAGCCAAATCTCCCTATATCCCATACTTCCTGACTTTATGAATGAGCCTACCATGGGGAACCCTATCAAATGCCTTGCTGAAGTCCACATAAACCACATCCACTGCTCGGCTGTCGTCGACCTGTCTTGACACCTCCTCAAAGAACTCAATAAGATTTGTGAGGCATGACCTGCCCCTCACAAAGCCATACTGACTGCTTTTAATCACGCTATGTTTTGCCAAATAGTCATAAATCCTCTCCCTCAGAATTCTTTCCACAATTTTGTTGACCACAGACGTGAGGCTGACTGGTCTGTAATTGCCAGGGATTTCCCTATTACCCTTCTTTAAAAGTGGAGCAACATTCGCCTCTTTCTAATTCTCCGGTACGACTCCCGTGGAGAGTGAGGAGGCAAATATCCTCGCCAGCAGCTTAGCAACCTCTGGGAGTGGGCCACAGTCAGTCTTTGTGAACTGTCCACTCTGTGTAAGTGATAACAACATCCTATACAGGAACCACAAGACCCATGAACCAGTCAGTCAATGTACAACTTGAGTAGGGCGATCGGTATTATCATTTACCATTTTAAGTATGGGCATGGGTACCTATAACCCTGAACACAGTTAGGATGTCTTTACTTTTGGAAAGAGTTTTAATTTTTTCAAATCATTTAATAATTTTCCACAATTATTCACAGAAAATGATTTGGTTTTCAAATAAGACCATTAGACATAGGAGCAGAAGTTAAGCAGTTCAGCCCATTAAGTTTTTCATTCGATCATGGCTGATAGGTTTTTCATCCCAATAACCCTGTAACCTTTGATCCCTTTGACAATCAAGAACCTACCTATCTCAGTCTTAAATATACTCAATGACCTAGCCTCCAAAGCCTTCTGTGGCAATGAATTACATAGATTCACCTCTCTCTGACTGAAGATATTTCTCCTTATCCCCATGCTAAAGGGTCTTCCTTTTACTCTAAGGCTGTGGCCTCAGGTCCTCATCTCTCCTGCCGATGGAAATATCTTCCCAACATCCACTCTGTCCAGTCTATTTTGTATTCTCCCCATTTAGAAAATTGTCCATGCCTTTATTCTTCCTACCAAAGTGTCTGACCTCACACTTTCCCACATTGTATTCCATCTGCCACTTCTTTACCCAGTCTCCTAACCTGTCCAAATCTTTCTGCAGCCTCACTGCCTCCTCAATGCTACCTGTCCATCTAACTATCTTTGTATCATCAAACTTGGCCAGAATGTTCTCAGTTCCTTCATCCAGATCATTAATGAATAAAGTGAAAAGTTTTGGTTCCAAAACTGACCCTTGTGGAAAACCACTAGTCACCAGCTGCCATCCTGAGGAAGACCCTTTTTACCCCATTCTCTATTTTCTTCCAGACTGTCAAACTTCTATCCATGCTAGTACCTTGCATCTAACACCATGGGCCTTATCTTACTCAGCAGTTTCCTGTGCAACACCTTATCAAAGGCCTTCTGGAAGCCCAGTTAGTTAACATCCATTGACTCCCCTTGGTCTAACCTGCTCATTATCTCCTCAAAGAATTCTTTGCAGATTTGTCAGACACAAACCTCCCTTTGATGAAACCAGGCTGACTTGTCCTATTTTAACATGCACTTCTAAGTATTCAGAAATCTCATCCTTCACAACGGATTCCAAAATCTTACAAACAACTGAGGTCAGGCTAATCAGCCTGTAATTTTCCAACTTTTGTTTTACTCCCTTCTTAAACTGGGGAATTACATTCACAATTTTCCAGTCCTCTGGGACCTTCCCTGACTCCAATGATCCCTGAAAGTTTACCACTAACCCTTCAGCTATCTCCTTCAGAATCTGTTTCCTTTAAGCTTAGAGTCCCTACAACGTGGGACAGACTCTCTGGCCTAACAAGTTCACACTGACCCTCTGAAGAGTAAGCCACCCAGACCAATTTCCCTCTGACTAATGCACCTAACACTATGGGCAATTTAGCATGACCAATTCACCTGATCTGCACACCTGTGGACTGTGGGAGGAAACCAGAAAACACCCAGAGGAAACCCATACAGATACAGAGAATGTGCAAACTCCACACAGATGGTTACCCGAGGTGGAATCAAACCCAGGTCCCTGGTGCTGTGAGGTAGTAGTGCTAACCACTAAGCCACCATGCCACCTCAAAGTTCTAGTCCAGGATTCTCTCAAGGTAAACTTGCAGGTTGAGTCAGTAGTTAGGAAGGCAAATACAATGTTGGCATTTCTTGTGTGTGCAACCAATTTTACCAAAGCCTTGTACGTTTAAATCCTTTTATGGCAGCTGCTGCCTAAGCAGTATGGAACGGAAAGAGTTCTGTCTAATGCTGTCTGGGCTGCTGCATGTCTGTATAAGCATGCAGCTTTATAGAAACATTTGCAGATTCTGTGATATGGGGAAATGCAGCAGCCAATTTTCACACTGCAGGGCTCTACAAATAGCAATATGATAAATGGCTAGTCAATGTCTTCCTTGCTGGCATGAGCTGAGGAATAAAAATTGGCTAGGGCACTGAGTGAATTCTCTTGCTCCTCATTGCATAGTGCGATAAGAATTTTACATCCATTCTAACAGACAGACACGGCCTTAGTTTAGCATTCTACCTCAGTAGCAATGTGGTATTTTCCCAGATGACACTGCTGGCACTTTGTGGCATGTGGTACTGGGTAATGATTGTCTGAGGTGGTTCGTTGCCAATAAGCTTCCATTATTTATACTTTGTTTTGAACCTTTCCAGTGATTAATGATAGAGGATATACTACGCTGGAGTAATAACAGAGGAGGCACTTTCTGAGATAATGAAAAGGTTTATTGCATGATAGCAATAAGTACAACTACATTTGGTCAGGCATAACTACTCGAACCTTAGGGAGCTGCTATTGATACATATGTTCCCGTTAAAAGCTAGAGGAGAATTCCATGTCTCCACCCACATATTGTGTTTGACATGTGTGAAAGAACCATTCCCTATACAACATGCTCAGCAATCTAACATTTATTTTATAGAGCTAAAACTGCTTTGGTTTATTGGTGATGTCCAAATTCCAAGTTCATTGACAGAGATGTTCCAAGTGTTTGCTCCATGTTTAAGATGCATTTAGATAGACAAGTGAACAGGGATAGAGGGATGTGTGCCATCTGCAGGCAGATGGAATTAGTTTAGAATGGCATCATGATAGACACAGATATGACGGGCTAAAGGGCCTGTTCCTGTGCTCTACTATTCTATATTCTATGTACTATGTGCATTTTCATATATGAAAGACATATAAGCCATACTGGTGTCACTGTTTACTTTATTAAATTTAGCAAGCAGCCAACCTTATACACATTGTTTACTGGCAGCTTGACTAAGTTGGCCAGGGAGAATTGCATCAAGACAACATTTGGGAAAGCAATTAATATTAAAGTATAGTAATTACTAAAGTTTAGCATCCTTTCTGATTATTCTCTTTGACCCTGATGATGTTGACTTCTGCTCGATTGTGGTTTCAAGGCAAGCCTTGTCCAAATGGCAAGTGATGGAATACTTTCGAAATTAGGATGACATCAAATCTGGCAGAAGAATGCTGTGGGAGGCTTTATACTCTGACAGTTCTTTTATATCTCAATGGGAATATAATATTTGTATTACATATTTAGAATTGTGTTTTAAATATTCTTTTGGTGCCATAAGCAATCTGAGTACCTTTCATTAAGAGTAAGCTCATTATGTCCAGTATCTAAATATATAATAGCCTCATGCATGGTGCTAGACTGCTTTTGCAATCTGAATTAATACTTGTGCCTTTTACCCATGCTTTTTTTTTAGTTTCATCAATGATGAACCATGAAATCACTTAGTAAAAGGGCATGGAGGCTCAGAGGTTAGTACTGCTGCCTCACAGTGCCAGGGACCTGGGTTTGATTCCAGCTTCCGCTGACTGTGCAAACTCCACACAGACATTCTCCCTGTATCTGCGTGGGTTTCCTCTGGGTGCTCCAGTTTCCTCCCACATCCAAAGATGTGCAGGTTAGGTGAATTGGCCATGCTAAGTTGCCCATAGTGTTAGCTGCATCAGTTAGGAGTAAATATAGGATAATAGGGTTGGGGAATGGGTCTGGGGGGGTTACTCTCCAGAGGTTCGATGTGGACTTGTTGGACTGAAGGGCCTGAATTTGTTGATATGTAATAGTATAGGACAATGATTGTACCATGCTTTCCCCAAGCATTGTCTTAACTGACCTAATGAAATAACGCCATATTGTGCATTCTCCTTCCCAATCTGGTCTAAGATTATTCATTCTACTTACTGTTTAAACCCTGACCTGCCTCTTGGTCCCTGGTACTATGAGGAAGCAGTGCTAACCACTAAGCCACCACAACACCTGTTCTTGTTATAAAACTTGTGGAATGGCAAAAGAAATTCCAAAATGGATTTGCCAATTATCTCTGTATTTGTTACAATAGTACTTGTTTTAACTACAAATAATTAGCTCTGCCTTCGATATTTCCTTCTATCAAGGTGAATGTGATGACATAATGTGACCATCAACATATATTTATATAGCACCTTTAATGTAGCACCATTCCAAAGTGCTTCACAGGAGTATTTTAAAGTATGCAACAAGTCACATAAGGAGATATTGGCCCAGGTCTAATGATCCGATGCCAGCAAAGGCTGAGATGTTCAATACTATCGAGGTCATTGTGTTTTTAGATTTATGATGGAATCTGGAACTTCCAATACTTGAGAAATGACTCAGTGGAATCATATAATTGGACTGATATACTTAGAGCTATTTCTACCAGATGAAAAGACTGCTTGAGAACACATCTCTAAGTAAATTAGGTGTGTCAAATAACTTCAGCACACAGGAAGTGGTGGCATGGTAGCAATTTCACTGGATTAATATTGAACCCCAGGCCAGTGTTCTGGGATATGGATTCAAGCCCCAGCATTTCAATTAAGTTCAGTTAACAGAGAGGTGCAAATACTTCTCTGATTCTCTAATGCCACTAAGGGAAGGAAATCTGATCTCGATGTAACTCCAGACTTATGTGGTTACTCTTAACTGCCCTCTGGCTAATTAGGGATAGACAATAAAAGCTAGCCTGGCCAGCAACACCCACATTGCATGAATAAATAAACACAAGTACAACCCACACATCTTCGCTGACCCTACCACCTCACTAATAATACTCTTTCAGACAGATGGCGGCCTTCTCCCATCTCTGCTCAACAGTTCCCTTGACGCGGAGGAACCGGTTTTGGACTGGGGTGGACACCAAAGTTAAAAATGACAGAACACCAGGTTATAATCCAACAGGTTTATTTGTAAGGACTAGCTTTCGGAGTTCTGCTCTTTCATCAGGTAACTAGTGGAGCAGTATCATAAGACACAGAATTTAAAGTAAAACATCATAGTGTCATGCAACGGATTCATTCAATGAACAACAGTTCCCTGACTCAGGTCAACCTCTCCCAATGCATGGTTCAAACCTCTCCTGAAAATGCTTGCTGATACACACTTGACAACTTTCAATCCCCTGCAATCCAATAATGCTGACACCACTCACCACCACACATCCCTCCCAAAAAATTCATCCCCCAAACACCTGACAATGCTATCACTGCACAGCCACACTGCTTACCCACAAACTCCCTTACAATGAGCACCCTGTGTCACCCTCTGCCCTATACCCACAGGCTGGCTCTCCTTTTGCCATCCATGGCTTCTTGTTCCGATAAATGTCTCGCCAGAGTCAGCATTGCTGGGAAATGCAGGGAGGTGGGGAGTAACTTAGGCATTAATCAGGAACGTTGGGGTGAGGAAAGTCATGATTCTGGAATGGAAGATGAGTAAACATTGTTGCTGAGAGCGTTGGAGAGATACCGCAGATTGGCTGTTGGGGGTCAACCTTGTTGAGGGTCAGTGATTTCACAGGGTGCTGTTGAGTGTGAAGCATATTGCTGAGGGAACTGTAGAGTTTGGAGATGCAGGGTTGTGTGTCGGGGGGGAGGGGGGGAATGTGGCAGTATGGCATTTAAATATCGCGTGTCAATGAACTGGAGATAGATAATAATGGGCTTCAGATTATGATGAAAAGTGGGCAAAGTCTAATTGCAGCTGTAGGTCTCCCCACTCTCTTTGTTACTGGATCCAACCTGGAGCTGGGATGAGGAGTCAAAAAAGCTAAAAAGGTATAGTTTAAATGGAGTCAGCTATATGCATCAGTTGCTGATGGGGAGACCTGGGACTTTACATCAGATTGCCATAAGCTGGATCAATGTGGTCGTGTTTTTTTTTAAAAAAAGAGGTGTAGAATGGAAAATGCAGAGCTTGGTGCATCGGCAACTGAAGAGACAGCCATCAATGATGGAACAATTATGAATGAGAAATGACTACAAGATCAGAACTATAGGAGCATAGATATCTCAGAGGATTGTCAATTTAGATGCAATCCCAGAGATTGGGATGAACAAGGTCACGGAGACATTTGAAAATAAGGATGAAAATTTTAAAATCAGATTTTGTTTGACCCGGAGTCAATAGGCAACAAATACAGGGTATTTGGAGAATAGGGCTGAAAATGTGTTGCTAGTTAAAGCGCAGCAGGTCAGGCAGCATCCAAGGAACAGGAAATTTGACGTTTCGGGCAAAAGCCCTTCATCAGGAAGGGCTTTTGCCCGAAACGTCGAATTTCCTGTTCCTTGGATGCTGCCTGACCCGGTGCGCTTTAACCAGCAACACATTTTCAGCTCTGATCTCCAGCATCTGCAGACCTCACTTTTTATTTGGAGAATAGGATTTGTTTAAGACACAGAATTTATGGAAGGTAGAAAGTGAAAGGCATCCAGGAGTCCATCGGAATGGGCAAGTCTGGAAGTAACAACGGCAGAACTGAGGGTCACAGCAGCAGATAAACTAAAATAGACACGTTACACATGGTGGAAATGGAAATGGAATGAATAGAAGATGAGACAAAAAAGTAAAAAGAGGATATCCCCACCACAGGAACTAAATTCTGTCCACTGGAGGGAGCCAAGGGTGGATTCTTGGATGGGGTGGGGGGAGCTGAATGGGGTGAGGGGGAGGGGGGGGATAGCAAAGATAATTGTGTGAAAGTCAGAAGAGAAGCCATTGCAAGTGATCCTCTGGATACAATTGGGTGGAATCGGTTTGATCCTAAAATGACCTGAAATTCTCCTTTGTGACAAGTAATCTTGTACACATAATGGGATAAAGCTACAAAATGAGTGGATGAGAAATGGTAGCATTTTTTACGATTTACAGTGAAACAGAAATACTTCTTAACCACCTCAAGTCAGTGGAATTGTTAGGCTTCAAGAGGTAGAAACATTAGTTTTCTCTTTCTTTTGCTTCTATTAACAAGAAGAAGCTATACCAGTGCAGTTGTATCACTCAAATAATCTCAGCATTCAATGTAATCAGCACATGTAATGAAGGATGAAGCCCATACTAGCAAAGGAACATTACCTAGAAACTAACTCTAAATCTTTCACTGTCAAAGTTGTGCAAATGCTGCTCTAACTGATCAGTTTGGTTTTGCCTTTCAGCATATCCTTGGTATAAAGGGTACTACTCCAATCCATCATGCCACAGATCCACAGAAATGAAACAGTGAGAAGGGGGCTATTTGGCCCATCTTATCCAGACTGTCCCAGAGATACCCAATGCCCTTTCTAACCCGTTCCTACACACGGTCCATAGTACTGCTTACAGAAATTAAGGTGCAGGTTCAGGTACTTTTTAAAAAGTGTTTAGGATTGCTGCCTCCAACGTCAGGCAGCGAGTTCAAGATGCCGACTACCCTCTGTATAAAAAAGTTTTTCCTTGTGTCCCCTCTAATCCTTCTGCCACTTAGCTTGAATCTATGACCCTGGTTTTTGAACTCTCTGCTAAGGGAAACTGGTTCCTCCTGTCTACTCTATCTCTACCCCTCACAATTTTATATATCTCACTTTAGTTACCCTTCAGTCTTCTATGTTCCAAGGAAAACAACCCTAACCTCTCCAATCTCTATTCACAGTTACAGTTCTCCAGCCCTGGAAACATTCCAATAAATCTTCTCTACACTCTCTCTAGAGCAACTACATCCTTCCTGTAATATGAAGTCTAGTACTGCACACAATAGTCCAGTGTGGCCTCATCAGTCTCTTATACAGTTTCATCATTGTATGCCTACTTTGTACTCTATACCACTACTAATGAAGGAAAGCATTCCATACACCTTCTTTACAACCTTCTCTATTTGTATGCCTATATGCACACCAACATCTCCAAATTCATCTACCTTTCGTAGTATATTCCTGTTTATTGTGTTTTCTCTTTCACTGTTTGACCTCCCTATATGCATTACCTCACACTCATCAGAGTTGAACTCCATCTGTGACTTTACTGCCCACTCCACCAACTCATCCATATCATTTTGGAGAGTACAGCTATCCTTTATACTATCCACTAAATAGCCAATTTCTGTCGCCTGCAAATTTCCCAATTGTGATTTCGCATTCAACTCCAATCGTTAATGTATAAAACACACAGCAGGGGTCCCAACACCAACACCAAGCCCTGTGGAACACAACTTGAAACAGTCTTCCATTCACAAGGGCAGCCATCAACTATTACCCTTTGTTTCCTGTTACTAAGCCAACTTCAGCTCCAATGTGACACATTTACCCTGTATCGCATGGGCTTTTTGTTTGATCGATCTGCCATGAGGAATTTTGTCAAATGCCTTATGAAAATCCAAATGGACAATATCCACTGCACTACCCTCATCCATCCTGTCACTTCCTTAAAGAATTCAATAAAATTTGAAAGGCATGACCTTCCTTAATGAATTCCATGTCTTTCTAAGTGACAGTTCATCCAATCTCTCAGGATTGATTTTAACATTTTGCCCACCATCAAAGTAAGACTAACTGGCCTATAAATGTCTGACATTTAATTTGTATCCTTTTAAACAGCAGAATCACAGATACATTCCTCCATTCCTCTGGTACCTTACCTGTGAACACTGGAAAATAACCTTCAGAGCATCTGCTATTGTCTCCATGAGGTAAAAACAATGACTGCAGATGCTGGAAACCAGATTCTGGATTAGTGGTGCTGGAAGAGCACAGCAGTTCAGGCAGCATCCAAGGAGCAGCGAAATCGACATTTCAGGCAAAAGCCCTTCATCAGGAATAAAGGCAGAGAGCCTGAAGCATGGACAGATAAGCTAGAGGAGGGTGGGGGAGGGAAGAAAGTAGCATAGAGTACAATAGATGAGTGGGGGAGGGGATGAAGCTGATAGGTCAGGGAGGAGAGGGTGGAGTGGATAGGTGGAAAAGGAGACAGGCAGGTAGGACAAGTCCGGACAAGTCATGGGGACAGTGCTGAGCTGGAAGTTTGGAACTAGGGTGAGGTGGGGGAAGGGGAAATGAGGAAACTGTTGAAGTCCACATTGATGCCCTGGGGTTGAAGTGTTCTGAGGCGGAAGATGAGGCATTCTTCCTCCAGGCGTCTGGTGGTGAGGGAGCGGCGGTGAAGGAGGCCCAGGACCTCCATGTCCTCGGCAGAGTGGGAGGGGGGAGTTGAAATGTCGGGCCACGGGGCGCTGTGGTTGATTGGTGCAAATGTCCCGGAGATGTTCCCTAAAGCGCTCTGCTAGGAAACGCTCAGTCTCCCCAATGTAGAGGAGACCGTATCGGGAGCAACGGATACAATAAATGATATTAGTGGATGTGCAGGTAAACTTTGATGGATGTGGAAGGCTCCTTTAGGGCCTTGGATAGAGGTGAGGGAGGAGGTGTGGACGCAGGTTTTACAGTTCCTGCAGTGGCAGGGGAAGGTGCCAGGATGGGAGGGTGGGTTGTAGGGGGATGTGGACCTGACCAGGTAGTCACGGAGGGAACAGTCTTTGCGGAAGGCGGAAAGGGGTGGGGAGGGAAATATATCCCTGGTGGTGGGGTCTTTGTGGAGAGTGGAAATGTCGGCGGATGATTTGGTTTATGCGAAGGTTGGTAGGATGGAATGTGAGCACCAGGGGCATTCTGTCCTTGTTACGGTTGGAGGGGTGGGATCTGAGGGCGGAGGTGCGGGATTCTTACTAATCCAGAATATTGTCACCATGATCTAGGGAACAATTCATCTGGCACTGGCAATTTATCCACTTTCAAGGACTCCAACACTAACATTTCCTCTCTCGTTATGTCAAATATTTCACACTCCTCCTCTTCGATTACACTATTTACATCATCCCTTTCCTTTATGAATACAGTGACAAAAACATCATGTTGAATTGGATGTGAAGTTGGCTTCCACATCTTCTGAATCTTTGCACAAGTCCCACTTTTTCCTTAACTATCTTTTTGCTCTTTATATACTGGTGAAACACCTTTTGGTTTCCTTTATCTTCCTTACTAATATTTTCTCATGACCTCTTTGATTTCCTCATTTCTTCAAGCATGCGCTACCAAGATCAACATTTCTCCTATCCCACTGAAGGCCCAAATACCCCGGACCATTGTTACACAACCAAAAGGTGCCTATTGCCCCATCCCTCACACTTTGGGAAAGTAGACTGTGGTCCTTCTCCTGGCTTACAGCAGAAACTGAAGCACGAGGATCCGGTATAGAAAGTCATTCACTGCCAGCCTGAGGTAACAGATGAGCTTCTATGTGATTGCTTGGAGATGGTGGATTGGTCCATATTCAAGAACTTAATGAGTATGCCACTGTGTTGGACACTTCATCAGTAACTGTGGAGAACTGTGTGCCAAAGAAGCTAATCCAACCGGAAACCATGGATGAACTGGGAGATCCATTCCTTACTGATGTCCAGGTCAGGTGACACTGGTCTCTATATGAAATCTAGGTACAAGCTTTGCAAAGGCATCAGAGATGCCAAGACACAGTATCAGACAAAGCTAGAATCCCAGACTAACCACACAAACACCCACTGATTGTGACAAAGCTTACACAATATAATGGGCCCCAAAGCGAAGTTGAGTAGAACTGCTGGCAACAATGTATCCCTCCCCAGTAAGCTCTATGCATTCTATGCTCGGTTTGAAGAGAAAGTCTGTGAAATAATGTCTTGTGCCCTGATAGCCTTGGTACACCTGTGCCCACAGTTACCACCACAGACGTCAGTTTGCCCTTCTTGCAAGTGACTGGCCCTAATGGAGTCCCTGGCTGAGCACTTGGATCCTGCATGAAGCAGCTGGCAGGAGTACTCGCAGGCATCTTTAACCTCTCCTTAAGCCAATTTGAGGTTCCTACCTGTTTCAAGAAGACCACAATTATCCTGATGCCAAAGCAAAATCAGGCAGCATGCCATAATGACCACTGCCCAGTGGCTCTGACTTTGAACACTATAAAGTGCTTTGAGACATTAGTATTGGCACACATCAGCTCCAGCCTCCTAGATTGCCTCGATCCATTGCAATTTGCCGACCATCATAATAGATCCACGGCAGACTCCGTCTCCCTGGCCTTACACTCATCCCTGGAACATCTACATTAGATTTCTATTTAGTGTCTATATCTCCACCTTCAACTCCATAATTCCAACCAAATTCATCTCCAAACTCCAAGATCTTGGACTCTGCAATTTGATTCTTGACTTCCTGACCCAGAGTTCCAGTAAGGATAGGCACAACACCTCCCACAATAATCCTCAACACTGCTGCCCTGGAAGGCTGCTACTCAGCGTCTGACTACACTTGTTATACACTCATGACTGTGTGGCCAAATTCTGCTCTAGCTCCATTTACAAGTTTGCTGATGACACCATTATAGGGGTCAGATCTTAAAGAACGAGACGGTACAGGAAAGAAAGAGAACTTAGCAGGATGATGTAACAATGACAATCTCTCGTCAATGTTAGCAAAATAAAGGAGTTCGACAAACAGAGTGGAGGACACACCCCTATCTGTATCAATGCTGCTGAGGTGAAGTTGGCTGAGAGCGTGAAGTTTCTAGGAGTAAATATCACCAACAATGTGTCCAAGTCCACTCACGTTGATGCTACTATTAAGAAAGCACACCAATGCCTCTAATTCTTCAGAAGTCCAATGAAATTCTACATGTCCACAATTTTATTACTAATTTCATATGTGCCTCCTATCCAGGTCACAGCTTGGTATGGCAATTGCTCTGGCTAAGACCACAAGAAATTGCAGAGAGCTACGAATGCAATCCAGTCCATCATGAAAACAAACCTTCCATCCATTGGCTCTGTCTATACTCCCACTGCCTTGGGAAAGCAGTCAACACAATCAACAAACCCCCCCCACCCCGCCCCGCCCCCAGGTTATACTTCCTTCCACCCTCTTCTGTCAAGCAGAAGATGCAAATGTTTGAAAGCACATGCCAACATATTCAAGAAAAGCTTCTTCCCTGCTGTTATCAGATTCTTGAATAGACCACTCATATATTAAAGTTCTTTTCACCTCCTCTGTAGCTGTAACACTATATTCTGCATTCTGTTCTATTACCTTGATGTACTTACGGTATGATTTGCCTGGATAGTATGCAAAACAATGCTTTTTACTGCATCTTGGTACGTGACAATAATCAAATCAAATCCACTGTATTTTGGGAAGATAATTCCAAAGTCTCTCAACAGTCAGAGAAAAGCAAAACAAACCTCACTTATTTTAAATGGGTGTTTTATAAATATGACCCCTAGTTCTAGATTCTCCCATAAGAGGGAACATTCTTTCAACATCCACCCCGAAAAATCCTCTCAAGATCTTCTAAGTTTCAAATAAGTGACCTCTGACTCTTCTAAACTACACAGAATATAAGCCCGGCCAATCTAGCCTTTCCTCAAAAGACAATCCAATCATTCGGGGTATTGGTTGAGTAAACCTTCTCTGAACTGCTTCCAACTCAACAATGTCAACATTTTCAATTATGTACTGTCAATTGTAAATACGAATTTGTACATGACCACTGAAATGACAGGAAAAAAAACACAGCCCCCATCATGTCATCTGAGAGTACATCTTGTTTGCATTGCGAGGAAAGCTATTTTTATACAGAACACTGACAAAAGAAAAGCTGTTTTGACTTTCATCTTGTACTCAAGAATGTCAAATTCCAAACAGAACAATTCACCTTGCATGAGAAAATAATGCTGATTGGTTGGCAAGTGGATACTGACGTTGTGGCATTGCCATGCAGAACGCATCAAGGATCAGTTATTCCACAGGATTTTGTTTAAATTTAAAAAAGGCAAGTTGACTCTCATTGATCAAGGCATTGCCACAGGTAATGCACCAGGAAACTGTTTGCACCATGTTTTTATTTAATTTAAAACATGCAATGCTTAAACCTGGTTTATTTCTGTATCCAGAGGACAGAGAGTCTTGTGTATGAATATCTGTAGCTCCCAGTAAATATAAGTCAGCCACATTCCAAGCCCAAATAATAATCTTAATATTGTGGGTTGGGCCGTGTGGGTAAATTTAATAGGATTAGGATGAAAGGAAAATTAGCTGAGTCTCACAGGCAAGCTGACTTCCGAGACAGCATGAGGGGAGATGAAAAAGATACAGAAACGTGATTTTCGAACTAGAAATATTAGCACTAACATTCAAGATTTTCACAGCCTCATTATAGATAAACATGAAACGTTAGAGAAAAGATCTGTCTGGTGACTCTCTATTTAATAAGTGCTTGCTCTCATTAAGCAATATGTTACTTTTGGGGATGTAGAAAATGTTTTACCTTGGAACAAAATTAATTCTCAAATCAGAATGCTAGGGTCAATTCCACGAATGTATAAACACTACCAAGAATTTTACTATGTTGCATGTTTACGAGCATTGGATATATTTTACAGAGAATTGATTGAAGAAATACAGAGCTTCTTCTGCATTTTATCTCATTCTAACAATTCAAAATAAATTTCAATATACAGTCATTTGTAGTTAGATAGTGTTTAATATGGTAATTGTAATAACAAAATACTGTATAAAGAATAGTGCTACAAGTGCACAAGTTTTTTAAAGAATCATTTAGATTACACTTGGAGAACTACCTTCTTCTAATCAGTTATTCTTTACTTGCGAATCATTTTGCTTCCATATACCTATGAAAATAAAACACTGTAAATCAGATTGCAATTTGCGTTAGTACTAAAATTAATAAAGAACCTACTGGTGTAAATATTGGCATAAGACAGACATAACCAAATCTGAAAACATGAAAACTAGATTAATTTAGCCTCCCATAGCTGATTATTGAATAAATAATTGATTATTGAAAATTATATTATTTGACAATATTATGCCATACTTCAGAGCTATTAATGGCAACTACCATGTCAGCAAAAATAAGAAGTGCAGTCTGGCATAGCAGAAGGCTTGGTTTTAAATTTGAATTTACACTTAGAAATAAACAACATAACTTTAGCCACCTTTGAAAATTATATTGCTGATACAATTTGAATTAAAACAATTTTGGAAAACAACAGTGAAGTAAAAAGGTTATTACCATTATTGAATTGCATCAGGATACTAATTTTGCACTCAAAGTGCATATGAGTAATTATACTAAGATAGTGATTTTAAAAGAAAAGAACTATGAAGTAGCATAAAGGCAACATTGTATTACTAGGCTTACATTTCAATAGTGTTATATTGGTAATAATAGTTTTTTCCCCATGTGCAGAGAAAGAATTTTTTGTTGCAGTTGTAACTGGATTTGAAGTTATTCTTCGCACCAGTTCAATAGCCGACCTAACAGCAATGCTGAAAATGGATTTCTACTAAGCCCTCAATGTCATTTCATTGCGAATGCACTCTGCAAGTATCTTCAGTCTACAAAGGTTAAGCTCTTTTCCCAAAGTACTGAAATCTAAATCATGTGGTTTAATCAAAATTGAAAAAAAAACTGGCAATGCTTCAGATCCAATTCACAATTGCTTCTACAGTGATTACTGAAAATAGTCACTGAAAACAATGTTCAGCAGAAATTTGAATGTTTAAATACAACTCATCATGTCCTCAAGAATAGGAAGCTATGTAATTTGGAAGAGATTGACATTTCTCTTGGGCAAATATGACAACTATGAAAGTAATGACTACCTTGTGCCAGAGACAACCCAGCGAATTTGTCTTGATGTTCCTTTCCATTGTAGCACCAACTAATTGAAAATGATCAAGATCTATCAACCCCTAAATAATATGACAATGTCCATTGAGCTATTGGCCTAGAATAATCCCCACACACTGATTTTTAGTTGGAGTACTGTTTCTTATTGCTTATGGTATTAGCTAGTTGCCTGGAAATTTGAGAGTTGAATTTCATTTCAATAGAGTCATAGAGCATGGAAACAGACCCTTCAGTCCAACCTGTCCATGCCAACCAGATATCCCAATCCAATCTAGTCCCACCTACTAGCACACTGCCCATATCCCTCCAAACCCTTCCTACTCATATACCCATCCAAATGCCTTATAAATGTTGCAACTGTACCAGCCTCCACCACTTCCTCTGGAAGCTCATTTCATACACACACCACCCTCTGTGTGAAAACGTTGCCCCTTAGGTCTCTTTTATATCTTTCCCCTCTCACCCTAAACCTATGCCCTCTAGGTCTGGACTCCATGACCCCAGGGAAAAGACTTTATCTATTTATCCTATCCATGCACCTCATGATTTTATAAACCTCTGTAAGGTCACCCCTCAGCCTCCGAAGCTCCAGGGGAAAAAGCCCCAGCCTGTTCAGCCTCTCCCTATAACTCAAATCCTGCAATCCTGGCAATATCCCTGTAAATCTTTTCTGAACTCTTTCAAGTTTCACAGAAAAGATTTACAAGGATGTTGCCAGGGTTGGAGGATTTGATTTATAAGGAGAGGCTAAACAGGCTGGGGATTTTTTTCCCTGGAGCATGTTTGTATGACTCAATTCAAGATGGAACCAATAAACTAATTTTGAATGCTTGTTATAACAATATAACTGGTTCTCTCATGGCCTTCGAAGAGGGAGATCTACCGCTGCTGTTTGGTCTGAACAACATTTGCTTATATAGTTGACTCTAATGGTCCTAAGGGAATTAGGGTTGAGCAATTAATCCAGCTTTGTAAATCATAAATTAGGGTTAATATGATTGATGTAAAACAATAATTTGTTTGGGTTTTATGGGTAACACAATACATTATGGACATTGATGAACAAATATGATCTTCTCTATTAAAATTCATGAGGCCCCAAATGCAATTGCAAGCTAAAGAAAGAGCCCACAGATTTTATTTCATCAGATTTTAATAAAATGAAATATTCACATTCCACAAATTACATCAATAACATCTTCTAGTTAAAATGATAACAGTTTAAATGCACAAGGAACATCATTCTGCAATCAGTTCTAACAGGAAATGAAATGATTTGCAAAGGCAGGACATGAGCATTTAGAACATCAACTGTGCACTGAGTGTCTATCTTATGCTGTAATTTGCTGCAAGTATCATTTCATTCATTTGCTGACAGAATGCAATGGAATTTATTTTAATCAGGCCACATCATGCTGAACCAAATCACAGGTTTATCAAATAATGATTTTGTATATAAATCACAAATAACTATTGATTCTTTTTTCCAACAGTCTTTATCAAGTCAGTAGGCCATTTAGCAGTCATAACAAAACAAAACATTACATCTAATGAGAAATCCAATATCAAATAAAGAAAGAATGATTAATCACAGTTACAAATATCTTTAGATTCAAGAATATAAGAAATAGGAGTAGAATTAAGCTATTCACCACTTGATCATGGCTGTTTTGTTTCTCAACCCCATTTCTCTGCCTTCTCCCTGCAACCTTGATCCCCTGACCAATCAAGAACCTACCTAGCTCTGTCTTAAAGACACTCAATGGCTTGGTCTCCAGAGTTGTCTGTGGCAATGAGTTCCACATATTCACCACCCTCTGGCTGAAGAAGTTGCTCTACATCTCAGATCTAAAGGGTCACACCTTCACTCTGAGGCTGTGCCCTCAGGTCCTAGTTTCTCCTGCTAGTGGAAACATCTCCATGTCCACTCTATCCAAGCCTCTCAGTATTCTGTAAGTTTCAATCAGAGTCCCCCTCAAACTTCTAACCCCCTTCATGTACAGATCCAGAGTCCTCAACTCCTCAACTTCCTCACATGAGAAGCCTTTCATCCCCAGTTTCATTCTTCTGAACTTTCTCTGGATTCCCTCCAATGCCAGCACATCCTTCCTTAGGTATGGGGCCCAAAACTGCCAAATACAGTCTGACAGGAACCTTGTATTGCTGAGGTGATATACTCTGCTCTTGTATTCTAGCCCTCTGGAAATGAAGGCTAACATTGCATTTGCCTCTCTAACTGTCAACTCACCTGCATGTTAACCTTAAGAGAATCTTGAAGTCAACTCCCAAGTCCCTTTGGGCTTCAGATTTTCAACGTCTTTCCCTGTTTAGAACAGTCTACACTGCTATTCCCCCTACCAAAGTGCATAATCTCAACTTCCCACATTGTATTCCATCTGACACTTTGTTGCTCAATCTCTGAGCCTGTCCAAGTTCTTCTGCAGCCTCCCTGCTGCCTCAACACCACCTTTCACTCTACCTATCTTTGTGTTATCTGCATATTTAGCAACAGTGCCCTCAGTTTCTTTAACCAAATAGTTAATGTATAACATGAATAGCTGTGGTCCCAACCCCTGTGGTACTCCAATAGTCACAGGCTGCAATCCTGAAAAAGACCCCGTTATCCCTACTCTTGCTGTCTGCCAGTCAGCCAATCTTCTATCTATGCCAGTATCTTGCCCCTAACACCATGGTTTTTTAATCATATTTAGCAGTTTCCTGTGCGATGCCTTGTCAAAGGCCTAATGATAATCCCAATATATCATGTCCACTGGTTCTCCTTTGTCTAATTGATTTGTTAACTCTTCAAAGAACTGTCACAGATTTGTCAGACATGACTTCACCTTGACAAAGCTGTGCTGACATAGCCCTACTTTATTCCAAAATCTCAACTTAAAAATGCACTCTAAAATCTTATCAATGACTGAGATCAGGCTAACTGGCCTATAGTTTCTGGTCTTCTGCCTCCCTCATTTCTTAAACAAGTGTGTTATAGTTTTTCAGTCCTCTGGGACCCTTCCTGACTCCAGGTCATTCCTGAAAGATCAACATCAACACCTTTACAATTTCATAAAGCTGTCTCCTCAAAATTCTGGGATGTAGTTCACCTGGTCCCAGGAATTTATCCACCTTCAAACCTTTCAGCTTCCCCAGCACCTTCTCCTTAGTGATAGCCACTGCTATGGTGTTAGTCACCTCTGGTACCTGCCTCTCTTGAACTTCTGGTATGCTGCTGGTGTCTTGCACTGTGAAAACTGGTGCAAAGTAACTATTTAGTTCCTCCACTATTTCTTTGGTCCCCATTGCTACTTCTCCAGCCTCATTTTCCAGTTCCTCTCATACCTTTTAGGTATCTAAAGAAAACTTTTGCAATCTTCTTTTATATTACTAGCTAGTTTACACTCATATTTCATTTTGTCATTACCCATTATTGCTTTTTAAGTCATCCTCTGCTGGTTTTTAAAGGCTTCACATTAATCTTCACCATATTGTATATTTTTATTCTGTCTCTGACTTCCCTCATCAGCCATACTTGCCTTGTCCTCCTCTTATTGTGTTCATCCTCAAGTTGGATTTCTGCTGTGCGTCCCAAATTATCCCAGAAACTCCTGCCTTTCCACCAATTTCCCTCTTCCAATCAACTCTGGGCAGCTCTTCTCTTATGTCCCTGTAGTTACTTTTACTCAATTGTAATTCCAGCTTCCCCCTCTCAAGCTACAGAGTGAATTCTATCATATTGTGGTCACTGCCTCTTTGGGGGCCCTTCAACTTAAGCTTCCAAATCAAATCAAGCTCATTATACATCACCAAATCCAGAACTGGCTGCTCCCTAGTGGTCTGTAGCATAATCTACTCCAAAAACCTCAATGCATAAACATTTCACAAATTCCTTTTCTTAAGACCCACTAACAACCTGATTCTCCCAGCTCATCTGCATATTGAAGTCTCCTATGATTACTGTAATAGTGGTTTTCTTACATGCATTTTCTGTTTCCTGATTTACTTTCTTCCGCACATCCTGGCAATTACTAGGAGGGCTGTACACAATTCCCATCAGGATCATTTTTCCTTTGCAGTTCCTGAACTTCACCCGAACTTCACTTTCCAACTATGTGACTTCTTACTAAGAGGGCAACTCCACACCCAGTCTTGCCCCCCCCCCCCACTCCCAACCCGCTGCCCATCTTTACGATAGGATATGTATCAATTGGATATTTCATCCCCAGCCCTGATCCCCTTGCAGCCACATCTCTCTATGATACCTACAATATGGTTCCTGCCAATTTCAATCTACACTATAAGCTCATTTACCTTGTTTTATATAATGTATACATTTAAGAACAACATCCTCAGTCCTATATTGATTACCCTCTTCCTATAGTTGTCATCTGCTATGTCTGAAGATAGATTTCTGACCCTTTAAAACTCTCTGTTCCATTACTCATTCTGGAAATTTGAGCACCCCATTTCCCGATCCAACCCTTTAACGTTTTCCATAACTTTCCACGTAACTAAACTTACCAGTTGAGAGGATTTGGTTCTGCTTTTTAATTTAGCCCATAGCTGATCACAATCCCTCAGCAGACCCTCTTTCTACTTGTATTGTTGATACCTACATGTACATGAACACTGGATCTTTCCCCTCCTGTGACAAGTTTCCTCTGCAGTCTAGATGAGTTATTGTGAACTCCAGCATGAGGCAGGTAATACAGCCTTTCGGCTGATCAGAAAAACAGTGTCTAATCCGCCAACTATACTATCTCCAACTACAACTACATTTCTCTATTCTCCTCCTCTTGAATGGTTTCCTGTTCCACAGTGCTATGGTCAGTTTACTCATCCTCCTTAAAGCATTTGCACTCATCCACACAGGGAACAAGAATCTCAAACCTGCTGGACAAGCTCGAGGGCTGAGGCTCATTCAGCATCACCTCCTGGATCCCTCTATGTAGCCTGGCCTGTGGTCACATCCTCTTGCCCCTGACCACTGAATAAATTTGAGGTAGTTAATCTATGGGGTGTGACTGCCTTTTGAAACACAGAGTCCAAGTAACTGTTCCTCATATCTGATATGTCAGTGTTCGAAGCTCTGACTCCAGCTCATCAACTCTGTGCTAGAGTTCCTCAAGCAACCAACATTGTTACTGATGTGGTCAATGTGAACCACAATTGTGTCCCCTAGCTCCCACATCGTGCAGTTACAACACATTGCCAGGTCCTGTATTGCTATTTTAATTACTGAGTTCTTCATTTGATTTTTTTAAAATCATACTCATCTTTTAGTTTGTTGCATGTAAATAGTTCCAATATTATCTTTCAATCTGAAAGTAACCTATAATGGATAGTTAAATTAATTGTTATCACTAAACCAACGAACTTACAGTTTACCTGTGACGTCACTATTTTGTGTTGGGCCCTGGTCCTGTGATTCAATATATCCTCATGGAAAACATTTCAAACTATGAGCCAGAAAAAAGGAAAAAAATACTTCTTACCCTGTGCACCGATGTGATCTCTCTTTCCTGACCATGCAAAGCTTACTGATGCCATGCAAAGTTCATCTCCTTCATTTCCATTTTCCCATAACAGAGTTGTTCCCAATCCATCACCTTAACTTCACCAAAAACAGTGAAAACACTTTAAGTACACATACTGATGCATTGCTTGTAAAATTACGTTGACAGGGTACAGCATCTGAGGAAACTGGCAACCAGAACCAATAGCATCACTTCTCATTTGCCATGAGCAATTCAATAACAGAATCCCATTCCAATATGATAATTTAGAGAAATGTTTAATATAAACCTTGTTGAAACACAATGAAATATGCAAGTAAAAATGCAAGTGGAGTGAGTGTTTGCTCATATTAATCAGGTTAGAAACAGTGTAAATAGCTGATATTCTCAGAAAACAGAAATTAGAGATAATATTGTTCATCAACCATGTGCTCACTCACCTCTACTGGCTCCCAGTCAAGCAATGCCTTGGTTTTAAAACTGTCATCCTTATTTTCAAATCTCTCCGTGGTATCATCCTTTCCTACCTTTAATCGCCACTGTTTCCGCAATGCATAGAGCACTTTCAACTCCAACCTCTTGGGCACTCTGATTTTAATCGTTTCACCACTGGTGGTCTTACCTACGGCTGCTTAGGCACTAGAAATAGCTTCATAAACTTTTCTCTCAACCTCTTTCTTCCTTTAAGACTCTCATTAAAAAATAGTACTCTTCAGCCAAGCTTCTAATCTGCTGCACAAACTGCACTTAATGTTTGCTTTATACTTTATGTCAGAAGTGCCTGGGTTTATATAATTGTAAGAAAGGTACTACACAAATATAAAGTTGCTGTTATTGTCCTTCTCTTCTATAAAGTGCGTTGTTGTTCTTAGTATCATTAATTATCAGTCTGTATCCAAATGCAGCAAGATCTGGACAATGTTGGGGTATCTAGTGGCTTGAGCTACTTAGTGGCAAGTAACATTTGTGCCACAGAAGTACCAGACAATAAACATCCAACAAGACACAATCCACTCAACACAATACAATCTCTAAACCCCTCAAAATCAACATCTTCGCAGTCACCATTGATAAGACACTTAAGTGGACCAGCCACATAAATTCTATCTACAATCATGGTCAGTGACTGGGCATCCTGCAATGGTTGGATTTAGACCTATGTTCCTGGAGGATTAGTTTGGTGTCTGGATTAAGATTAATATCACTAACACTCTGCCAACTTGTTTCACATTTTAATAGCATTTATATCTGGATTGCTATTGTAAGACAATTAGACCAAATGCTTTTTTCTTTTCAAAACACATGTACTGTTCTAATTAAATCACTAAAAGGTCCGAACACCATTGAATCTAATGTGACTTTAACCATATCAAGTTCTTTGCAGAGATTATAATCAGAATTAGATGAAGTTTTATTTTTATTACACCTAATTAGCAAGTCCTACCTAATGTTTGTCCAATTATGAATTATATATGGAATTTAATACTGTTTAAAGAAAATTGTTCCAGGGATCATTTATATAAAAATAAAATCACGAGATTTACTGAAAGTTTTGGTAAATGGTAAGTAATGATAAATGGATTCCGTTTATCATTGTGATTGCATAAAGTATCTTGGGTGTATGTGTAACTCGTACCAATAGCATCAAACTCAATATTATCCGTATCTCTAAGAACTACTTTTTAAAAATAAAGAGCAGCATGATGTCCATCTGTTGACAAGATACAACTTTACAATGCGAAGAATCATGGGTATTCAGTTTTTCCACACAAATGACTGACCTGATACTGGTATGGCCAAGCTTTGAAATCATAGTACACATGGTGAGCTGTTAGGGAGCAGTTACCAGCTTAACAGTGAGACAGAGGCAAACATATTTCACATTCATCCTGCAATGTATGTTGGATGAAAGGCTACTTCAGAAAACATGCCTAATAAAAGCAAAATACTCAAGACATCTGGCAGTATTTGTGCAGAGAGAATCAAGAGTTAACATAACATGACCTTGGAACTCTTCTTCAAAAAACATGCCTGCCAATATTGCAATGAACACCATTCATTCATCACTCTTAAAATGCTGAGGGTTTTCAACTCTGAAAAGGAAACAATCTGATGTTGCCCTGAATAAATGATTGGCAACATGTTCATGGAGTCTTTATCTGTGGCTTCTTTCATGAATTTTACACCAATATAGATAAAACAAAATGAGACTGTTAGGCATTGCTTAAAATTGTTACATATTCATTACCAACTTGACAAAGACTGTTTAAGGAACCCTTATTGCTTAGTAGCATTGTCTCCAAAAGCATTAACAGTTGGCTATAGCAATATTATCACATAACATCTGGTCATTCCAATTTGTCAGGATGAATTTCTAGTGAAATCAAAGTGAGGTTGCTCCTATGAGGTAAATTTCTATCAAACAAGACTTTATGTCACAAATAACATTTGCAACCTCAATAACTTCTCATTAAAAGAAAAATCACTTGCATCAGAAACAACATGTAGCAAAAAGCAGTGACATCCTGTGTCCCCTGACTCCAGTGCAGCTTCAGACATTTGTATTGCATCAAAACATTATTTGTACTTAAAACTCATCCTCTGAGCTGTCAGCTAACAGCATCACCCGGTCCTGCATGCTTGTGAAATCTTTAGGCTGAAATTTTAAACAAAGACATGAGTAGTATTGTACAGTACTTACCATATGCATATAATAAACATACATTTTAATGAGGACATTTAATTGAGACAACACTGTCATGACATTAGCAATAATAAGTACACCTATTGTTCTGTATAGGCAATTTGACAACCAATGTGTTCATAGTGATGTCCTACAAATGGCAATTAAGTAATCATGTAACCCATTTTGGTGTTGACTGGAGGAATCAGTATGGTCAGAATATCCAGAGGAACTCATCAGCTCTTTTTTGACTATTGTCATAAAATCTAAACAATCTTATCCAAAAGACAATGTAGCACTCTTTCAGTTCTGCATGGAAGTATTTAGCCAAGATAAGAACTGAAGCCCTGGCGGGAGGATTGAATATACGAGGCAATAGTTCTCCAATTTAGCTAAGCTGTGGAGTGCAGGTTCATAGTTCCTTGAAAGTGGGGTCATAGGTAGACAGGATAGCGGTATGCTAGTCTTTATTGGTCAGTGCATTGAGGATAGGAATTGGGAGGTCATGTTGCGGCTATACAGGATATTGGTTAGGCCACTGTTGAAATTCGCGTGTAATTCTGATCTCCCAGCTACAGGAAAGATGTTGTGAAATTTGAAAGAGTTCAGAAAAGACTGACAAGGATGTTGCCAGGGTTGGACGGTATGAGCTATAGGGAGTGGCTGAATAGGCTGGGCTATTTTCTGTGGAGTGTCAGAGGCTGAGGGGTGGCCTTATAGAGGTCTATAAAATCATGAGGGACATGGATAGGGTAAGGTCTTTTCCCCAGGTTGGGGGGGGGTGTCCAAAATTATAGGACGCAGCTTTAAAGTGGGAAGGGCAAGATTTAAAAGGGGCGTAAGGGGCAACTTAGTCACGCAGAGGGTACCACGAGTATGGAATGAGCTGACAGAGGAGTTGATGGAGGCTAGTACAATGACAACATTTAAAAGGCATCTGGACGGGTACATGAATAGGAAGGGTTTAAGAGGGATATGAGCCATTTGCTGGAAAATGGGACTAGGGCAGTTTAGGATATCTGATTGGCATGGACAAGTTGGACCGAAGAGTCTGTTTCCTTGCTGTAAATGGATAGAAATCTGGAAGAGCTCCTGTGGTGCCTCTGAGGAGGACTCAGGGCCAAGGGGGACTCAGGTCAGAGGGACATGGGCCAAGTGATGACAAAGGGGACTAGATTAGGTTAGGATATCTGGTCGGCATGGATGAGTTTGACTGAAGGGTCTGTTTCCGTGACGTACATCTCTATCATTCTATATAAATAATTATCTAAGATCCCTCCCGAGGAGGACTTGGTTTGAGTCCCACCTACTCGAGAGTCATACCATGCCTGGACAGACTGTTTTTAAAAAAAACTAAGTATAGAATTGTGTGCAAAAGATCAGCAATTTCTCACTATACAATGCTAATGTATATGTCTCTCCACGAACAGTACCACTGGGAAAATATGCCCCACAATGTCCAAAAGATCCCAATTGTACATGAAGTGGACAGCAGTAATTTTCTCATTTTATTATCACTAAAACTCTTCACATTATACAAGTCCAATTTAAATCAATTTGGTTTCATTAAAATTAAAATTCTGTTCACATACTTAATTATTAAATCCAGCAAAGTAAACTAATCGAAGAGCCACTAGTTATGTATCAATTTTCTGACATTTGGAGAAGAAATAGAGCAAATCATTTGAAACCATGAAAATTAATGCAGAACTCTGACATCACATTACCTTCTTCCTTTTATAAAAACTTACATTTTGAATGCCACATTTCATAACCTCAGGACGTTCCACAGAATCTTCTAAAAATTGGTTCTGGAATCTAAGCAATTGTGGCCCATACCTCATTACCCTTAAGAAGGCTATGGTGAGCCATCTTCTTGAATTGATGCATTGTGATGTCAAATGGCTGATGGCACTGGATGCTGAAAAAGCTGACAACATTACTTACAGGACTTATACATTTAATGGTAAGGTCCCAGGGAGTGTTGCCAAACAAAAAGAGACCTTGGGGCGCAGGCTCATAGCTCCTTGAAAGTGGAGTCGCAGGTAGACAGGATGAAGGCGGCCTTTGGTTTGCTTGCCTTTATTGGTCAGTGCATTGAGTATAAGAGTTGGGAAGTCATGGTGCAGCCATGCAGGACATTGGTTAGGCCACTTTTGGAATACTGCATTCAATTCTGGTCTCCCTGCTATAGGAAAAATGATGTGAAACTCGGAAGGGTTCAGAAAAGATTTACAAGGATGTTGCCAGGGTTGGAGGGTTTGAGCTGTAGGGAGAGGCTGAATAGGCTGGAGTGTCAGAGGCTGAGAGGGAGGGAAAACCTTATAAAGGTTTACAGAATCATGACAAGGTGAATAGCCAAGGTCTTTTCCCCAAGGTAGGGGAGTCCAAAGCTAGAGGGCATCTGAGAGGGGGAAGATTTAAAAGAGACCCGAGGGACAATATTTTCACGCAGAGGACAATGTGTGTATGGAGTGAGCTGCCAGTGGAAGTGGAGGAGGCTGGTATAATTGCAACTTTTAAAAGGCAACTGGATGGGTATAAGAATAGGAAGGGTTTAGTGGGATATGGGCCAAATAGGACTAGATTACTTTAGGATATCAGGTCAGCATGGATGAGTTGCACCGAAGCGTCTGTTTCTATACTGTACGGCTCTATGACTCTACTATAAAAATACTAAAGTTTCATGCTCTAAATCTACCCATGGCATAAGCCAACAGTTCCTGTACAGGTACAGCACTGGCACCTACCCAACAATGTAGAGATTTGCCTAGTTATGACCTCAAAAAACAAGAAAAATCCAATGCAGCCAATTGGCTGCATAACTCTATGACACCCCGACCAACATACTCATAGTCATTAGCAAAGGACTGGAATGTCTTGTGAACAATGCTATCATTCAGTACTTACTCACCAATAATCTGTTCACTGATGCTTAGCTTTGATTATAACACAGCTGATCAGCTCCTGAGAGGAACTGATCATTCTTTATATCAAGGCATCATTTGACCCACTATGACATCAAGCAGTCAAACAAACCTGGAATTAGTGGGAATTCAGAGGCAGAAGGGATCTCTCCTCTGACTGGAGTATATCTAACACAAAATAATGTATGTGGTTACTGGAGACTCTAGGACATCTCTGCAGGAGTTCCTCAGGGCACTGTCCTAAGCCCAACCATCGTCAGCTGCTTCAACAATGACCTTCCTTCCATGATAAGGTCAAAAGTGGTCACTGATGATTGAACAAAGTTCAGCATCATTTAGGACTCCTCAGATCCTGAGATATCTGTGCTTATATGCAGCTTGACAACAATATTCAGGTTTAGGCTGAAAACTGGTGAATAATATTCAAGCCACACAAGTGCCAGGCAATGACCATCCCTAAAAGGGAGAATCTAACCAGCTCCTCTTGATATTCAAAAGTATTTCCATTACCAAATACCCAACTGTCAACAACCTGGGGGCTACTACTGCCAAGAAACTCTACTGAAGCAGTCAGTTAATTAATATGCCTTCAAAAAGGTCTCAATACGGGATTTCTGTAGTAATTCACTTCCTAGCCTCCTAAAGCCTATCATCTATGAGGTACAAGTCAGAAGTATGATGGTAAGCTTTCTATTTGCCTGAATGGTAGTAGCTTCAATAACAAACCAGAAAGCTCAATGGTATCCTAAAACAAAGCAACCAACTCGATTAATACCCTATTCACCATCTTTAACTTTCATTCCCTCCACCACTAGCATACAGTGACAGCAAGGAGAAGGTGAGGACTGCAGATGCTGGAGACCAGAGTTGAAAAATGTGATGCTGGAAAAGCGCAGCAGGTCAGACAGCATCCAAGGAGCAGGAGAATTGATGTTTCGGGCATAAGCCCTTCTTCAGGACCCATCCCACTTGTTGTGTGAAAATGCTTTGCTCTCATCACATTTACTATGTTTGTAAGTCATTGGAAATCTGTGTCCTTTCGTTTTCAATCCTTTTAACAGTTTCTATCTACTCTATCTAGACCTCTCAATTTTGAGAACTTCTTTCAAATCTCCTCTGAGCTGTCTTCTCTCTGTTTGGAACCTAGAACTATACACAATGCACCATTGAGATCTAACAAGAGTTAAGCCTACTTTCAGCATCTCCGCCATCCTTCTGTATCCTATTCTGCTACTGATAAACCCAGGATACTGTATGTTTTATTTACTGCTTTCTCCACTGATCCTGCCACCTTCAATAATCTATGCACATAAACACCCAGGTCCTCTACCCTAGCATACCTTCAAGAACTGTACTCCTTCTTTTATATTGCCCATGTTCATTCTATCAAAATGAATCACATCACAATTCTCAGTCACCAATCTGCCCTCTCCACCAAACCACCAAGTTGTCTTGGTCCTTTTGAAATTCTACATGTCCTCCTCACGCTTTATAATGTTTCCAAATTTTGTATCATCTGCAGATTTAACAATGCTCCCTGTACACCACCACACACTTTTTCTCTTCATCTTAATTTCTATCTTCTTTGTCTTCCTATCGTTGCCCTACCATTTCTTTTTGAGTGAACATACTGTGAATATGCATAAACCATTTCCTTTTTGAAGGTAGCCCCTTGTTATGGTAGTTTTTCTTGCCAATCTTTTGTTCCACTCTATCTGGTCCAGCTCCATGCTTTCTCCAGTGTAAACAGCTTTCTCACAGTTAATGATGCTTACTCTGAATTGCCTATTAAGCTTTTCAAATCATTCATTCAAAACCTTATCATGCAATGGTCATTGCTTCCTAAATGGTCCTCCTCTTCAACCAAGTGTCCAGGTAATTCCAAACTCTAGATCCAACAGCACATCCTGTTTTGATGAAATGGCTATGTACTGCTGTGGAAAACTTATCTGAACATAATCTAGGAATATTTGCTCTTCTACACACTTTATATTACCATGTCCCAAACTATATTTGGGTAGTTAAAGTACTCCAATATAACTACTTAATAATATTTTCATATCTCTGTAATTTCCCTGCAGAATTGTTTCCACTAGTTGATGGTCCACAGACTACACTGAGCAATGTAACTGCATCAGTTTTGTTCCTTAGCTCTAGTCAAATTGATTCAAAGGACTGAACGCTTAACGACACTCTCTTTTACAAGTACTGAAAATCCCATCTTCACCAACACTGCTGTTGGAAAATAGGGTCCCCTTTAAACAGACTTCTTTCCTTGTACTTCCGATGAAGTACAGGATATTGTTTAACTGCTCTTTTAGTAGTAATTAGCCTCCCAAAAACAGATAGAACAGAACTGTAGATGCTAAAACCTCAAACAAAAATTGCTGGAGAAACTCAGCAAGTCTGGCAACAGTAATGGAGAGAAAACAGAGTTAACATTTGAGTTGAGCAACCCTTTGTCAGCTAGGAAAAGGAGTAGATATGACCGAGAAAAAAACTGATTATGTGGAGAAGCACGTCATGGGCTAGGATGTGGGGATGGGTAAAGTACGTAGAGGAAATTCAGAAAGTACACAGTGTTCAAATTCTAAAATTAAACTAAGTAAAACAAAGAACTATGGATAATGGAAATCAGAAACAATAACAGAAATTACTGGAGAAATTTAACAGGTCTCACAGCATCTGTGGGAAGAAAGCACAGTTAACATTTTGAGTCCAGTGACTCATCAAATGAAGAGTGATTGAGGACAAAACATTGTATATTTTCAAGAAGGTGGCAAACATAGCTTTTAGGGCTAAAATGGATCAATGGATATGGGGTCAAAGAGGAGAAAGAGTGTAGGTTTAAGGTATTGAGCTCCATGGCCACCATGATCGTACTGAATGGCCAGGCAGGTCAAAGGAGTTGAATGGACTCCTCTGTTTCTCTGTAAGTTTGATGCTGTCTTCCTTGATTAACCAAGGTCAGTTTATCTTCTTCCTAGGATCCCTCTGTCTCACTTGATTATATATTTGTTGTGAGTCATAAAATACTTAATCCTTTTCCTGTCCACTCTGCCCACATCTCTGTGTAATCCTTCCTTACGTTTAGCACAGTTACTTCCAACCTAAGTTCCTCATCAAACTAAATGCTAAATTCTACCTTGTTACAGCCACTGTTTCCAAGAACCTTTTACTCAGATCATTTATTAAACCTACCTCATTATCATTTCCAAAACAGTCTAATCCCTGGTTCAATACACAACATATTATGCCAGGAAACTGTCCTGAATACACTTCATAAATTCTTTCTAGCTATTACTTTTGCCAATTTGATTTTCTCAATCTACATGAAGTGTAAAAAGGCACCCATGATTAATCATAGAATCCCTACAGTTTGAAAGCAGTCCAGTCACATCTATCCACAAAACAGCATCTCAATTCCCACCCCCTCCAACCAACCATCTATTTCCCATGGCTAATTCACCCAGCCTGCATGTCCCTGGTCACTATGGCCAATTTAGCGTGACCAATACACCTAACCTGCACACCTTTAGACTGTGGGAGGAAATTGGAGCACCCAAAGGAAATCCATGTAGACACAGGGAGAATATGCAAACTTCACACAGATAGACAATCACCTGAGGGTAAAACCAAACCTGGTTCCCTGGCACTGAGGCAGCTATGGTAATCACTAAGCCACTGTGTCGCCTTGCTTTACTAAGGTACTGCCTTTCTTTCACATGCCTTCATAATCTCCTGCTTTATTCTCTACCCTTCAGGGCAGTTACTGCTGAAGAGCCTATAGACTTTAGCACCAGTGTCTTTTCCCCCTTATTAAATCATAACTCCACCTATATGGAGTTTGCATCATCAGATCCCAGATAATTTCTTCCTAACTCCAATATCCTTCCCTTCCTGCCCATTCTCCTTTCTAAAGAAATGTCACATAATCCTAAATATTTAGTTTCCAGCTTTGATCTCCTTGTAGCCACATCTCCATCATGGTTATAAGATTGTACCTATTAACCCCTACTTCTGCTATCAATACCTACACTTTATTCCAAACATAATGCTCATTTAAGAGACATTAACTTTGCCTTTTCACCATTTTTACCCCTTTGATGTTCTTGCTTTTTTTAATGCTTTGATACTCATTATACTCACTTGCTGCCCCACTTTGCGTATCATTACCAAAATAGTTGCCCTGCAAGGTCACCATATCCATTTGCCTAGTATGCTTACATTTACGCCCTCCTAAATCCTTTGGTTCTCAAATCTGTCCCATCTACAGTCACAGCTCAGACAACTCACCCCTCTCCCACGCAGCTCACAAACACCTTGTGGCACACAAATGGTCAAGGTGGAAGGATAAATATTAAGATCTCTGCTTGACCTCACAGTTCGATTTGCTTGGTCGGCTATGATTCAGTTGGCAGCACTCTTGCCTATGGGTTATAAGACTGTCTTTTTATGTAGATAACATAAACAGAAGCCCCATCTACTTTCTCAAGTGGACGTGTTGCCAAAAAGAGCAGGGGAATTATCTTGGCCAATATTTATCCTTCCAATAATGATTATTAAAAGCAATTATCTAATCATCATTACATCGTTGTTTGCAGGAACTTGCTGAGCATAACGTGATTCCCGTACCCCTTACAACTTTTAAAATAGTAGCTAATTGGCTGGAAGTACTTTTGGACATTGTGGTTGTGAAAGGTGCCTGAGAAGTATGCAAATCTTTGTGTCTTTTCAGTCAATTTGCATGTAGAATAAATGATCTGTTTTTCCCATTTGAGATGAAATTTTGAACATTATCATGTGGCTCAGTTTAATGAACCTTCAGAAATGGGAATGACAGGTTGATATGATATCTAATGTTGGGGGCCAAATGAATAATCAAAGCAAACAAAGGAAAAGTATGATCTGTTACAGAGTGCATTACAGGTTTCTCAAGATACTTTTCTGGCATTTACCTTTGTTTCACGTCTTTTGAAAACACTTTTCCTCTTCCGATTCATCACCTTGAAACTATAGAGAGCTCCTAGGATGAAGAGTGCCCCTGCCACGCCAACAGCTACAGGAACTAGCATCCCAGACATATAACCCGCCTGCAATCATACAAAAGGTTTAAAATGTGTCATGACACTAAGTCACTACTTTCCCTGCAGTTTAATTTTGGATGGTGAAATATTTTATTCTGAACTTTCGGGTTTTAATTCTGAAATGTATATAATTTTGTTCAGATCCTATTCAATTTACAACACAGACTCAAAAGTCAAATATGTTAACCCAGACTCTGGTAGAAATAGCATTGAGATTAACAGCATTCAGCAAGATTTAAGAGTAAATCAAGCCACGATTGTCAGCATCTACATTTGTGTAGGTGATCTCTTAGTTACGTGGCTTCTCCACGACATTCATTATGTTGCTATTTTGCTCAGACTCACCAATTGAAACAAATGCAAAAGGTTTATAACTGTGCTACCAACATGACTGACACACACACACACACACACACACACACACACACACACACACACACACACACACACACACACAATAATTAATTCTGTCCTTTCAACGATAATGGAACTAAGCAGTGTTTAAAACAATAAGAATGAAAAGGTATATTTGACTTCTTTTAAATGAATCTTTAACATTGCAGAACATCAAAATGTGTTGAACTGAAGCATGGAATAAGTGTATGGGCCCAAATCAAAAATCATCCTGAGGCACTTACTTTGTCTTTGATTTTCTCCAACCAGTTTCTTACTGAAAAAGGAATAGATGAAATAGTTGTATTACTGAATATAAATATTATTTGATGCAAATATTAGAGAATGGTGAATTTCTTTATTTTATGCCAAAATTTACTGAAAACATCATTAGAACATGTTGGTGGCTTTAACACTGAATCAGAAATGGCATAGCCAATGGCTAATAGATTGATTTTGCATATTGCTTAATTGGAAAATAATTCTGATTGCCTTAGAGTGCCTATAAACCCTAATCTTGTATTGTAATAACAGATAATAGTCAGCAAAGACCTTGCTATTACTAGGTTAAAATATTCTCCCCTTCAAGTTTAAAATTATAAAATTATTTCTCAGAAATTAGGCTTATTTAATTATTTCAGAACTAACACATTGAAGATAACTTGTAACAGAATTTGTAAAGATGCTTTGCAGTGTTTCTTAATAACTCAATTTGTCTTTCATTTTGTACCTAAAAACCAGAGGTACAGATGATTTCATTACCTCAATAAGTAAAATGGAGAAAGTTAATGAGATACAAGCATTCACCATTAGGCATCTGCCATTCCTTACTCAGTTATATATTACTGAGGTGACAATTAGATTCTTGAGGGAGACACTGTATGCTCTCTTACACAAGGTGAATCAGATTATTGTCTTCAGTTTACTTGCCAAGATGAGCAGTACTGCAAAATTCAGGACCATAATTTTACACTGTGGTCCAATTCCAATCCATGCTACTATGAATCATTATCAGGATACTGAGAGATGGGAATAATTAGAATTGAGCACACCCTTTGGAGATGATCAACATAAGATTTAGCTCTTATACTGGTAGTATTGAAGTACCAGTCTCAATAACAACAAAATAACAGCAAATATTCCATTACTCTGCTCCTATTACAAGGGAATGATTACAATGGCAAATGTTGTAGCTCACTGGCAGTGCTCTGGTCAATAATGCACTTCCTGCTTCAACTCTATGCCTTTGAAGTGAGGAATTATAACTGTGTTTATGGGTCTGAGGATTTTCTTTCAATGGATTTTGTTGCACTCTAAATATGTTGTTGTGGTTCTGTTCGCCGAGCTGGGAGTTTTTGTTGCAAACGTTTCGTCCCCTTTCTAGGTGACATCCTCAGTGCTTGGGAGCCTCCTGTGAAGCGCTTCTGTGCTGATTACTCCGGCATTTATTGTGGTTTGAATCTGCCGCTTCCGGTTGTCAGTTGCTGTCCGCTGCAATGCCGGAGTAATCAGCACAGAAGCGCTTCACAGGAGGCTCCCAAGCACTGAGGATGTCACCTAGAAAGGGGACGAAACATTTGCAACAAAAACTCCCAGCTCGGTGAACAGAACCACAACAACGAGCACCCGAGCTACAAATCTTCTCACAAACTTTGAACTCTAAATATGAATAATGAGGCATCAGAAGGAAACATTTAAAAGAAGCACATAAAATCACACTGCTGCGAGATCTTCAGCACCAGTATTTTTCAGTTGAAGTAACAGTAGTGTGAACAGTGATGGTGCACCAAAATTTGCAAGCAGCATTAATTTGAATGGGGTTGTGGCAATGATATTTGCTTTCTAGCTACTTTTGCTGAGGTTAACAACAATGTGTCCCAGAAATTATCAGGTAGCATAAGCAATGATATAAATTATTCACAGCATCATTCCCTAGAATGGCTGTACAAGAACATCATGTTCAGAGATGTATCTTTTTTACGGCACAAATTTTCAACAGTTTATCTGCCTTTTAAAAGCTATCAATCCTTTATATATTTGATCAAAATGCTGGTGCTTCTGAAATCCAATCATCTACAGTTAATTAGTCAGAATTGCTGAGTATTGACTGCAAATTACATAATTCATTATTTGAAAATGAATTCAAAGGACACATTTGCACTCATATAATTCTGTACTAATTGAAGTTGGTGTACACAAAGTGTAAAAATAATGAATTCCCTTTTCTGGAATCAAAACACTGCTGTAGTCATCAGCAAAGGTCCATGTAAGTGGAAGACACCACTGAACTTAAATCATTGGCCATGAAATCTGACCTCATTTTACTGAGTTTTTCAGTGTGACAAATGCTGTTTTACCTGCAAAATGGCAAAAGTTGTCATGTTAGAGAGAGAGTGTGTTCATGCATGCAGGAAGCCTCCAGAAGCATAAGGTAGGATAGTCAGATCAAGACAGTAATTGGTATGTGACTCTATTTGACAGCAGGCCTGCCAGTTGGAGCTTAACACTTCAGATGATAATCTCTCATAACATCACATAGCTGAACACAACATTCAGTGACAGAAACAACATCCCTTATCCCATCCACATCACCAAAGCTTTGAAAGGATTATCAAATTAAATAACAGGTTGGTTATTGATTGAGTTCTATTGGTTCTTGCTATGATTTTTTGAAGTGCTTATTGGTTTCTGGAATGGTTTAAAATTACTGACTAGGTGAAGCCTGCAACTCATGAGACTGAAACTTTGCCATTTTGCCATCAAACCCAATTGCAGCAAGATTACCTATTGGAGCACTGAGCTTACAATTATGTATATTTACTGGTACACTTAGGAGTGACCATGGCCAAGAATCAGTTTTTGTTGACTATAATGACAAAAACATTATTTGCTTTAGTTCAAAGCCTTTAAAAAAAAACAAGGCACTGCACTACCCTTACCAGAATAAAGAAGCCCTTCTACAATGATATAATTCTTTAGTGAGAGTACACCCAGAATATCGTGTACTTCATTGAATTCTTTATCTAAGGAAAAACGCACTTGTCTTAGAAAAGATGCAACACGGGTTCACTAGATTAATTTTGGAGACGGTCAGTTCCTTTGTTACATACAAACATAGAAACATATGAGTCAGGAGAGGAGTTGGCCATTCAGCCCTTTGATCCAATTCTGCTATTCAATAAAATTTTATTGCAACCTGAAATCCACATTCCCACCTTCCCCTTATAACCTTTAACCTCTTGCTTAACAAGAATCTACCTCTGCCTTAAAAGTACTCAAGGACTCTGCTTTCATTGCTTTTTCACGCACAGTTCCAAAGATCTCAAAAAATTTCACCTAATCTGTTAAATGGGCTACATCTGATTTTTATACAGTAATAGCTAGTTTTAGATTTTATCATAAGAAGAAACAACCTCTTCACATCCACCCTGTCAAGGTCCTTTAGGATCTTTTATGTTTCAATCAAGTCACTTCTTACTCTAAACTCCAACGGGCAGGCTTAGACTATCTGATTTCTCATAAGACAATTATCCCATTCAAAATATTAGTTTACTAAACCATATCTGAACTACTTCTAATGCATTTATATCCTTCCTTAAACAAAAAGGTAACCAATACTGTTTAGGGTGTAGGTTTGCTCGCTGAGCTGTAGGTTTGATATCCAGACGTTTCATTACCTGGCTAGGTAACATCATCAGTGGCGACCTCCAAGTGAAGCGAAGCTGTTGTGTCCTGGATAGGGTTCCTGGGGTTCGTGGTGATGTCATTTCCTGTTCGTTTTCTGAGGGGTTGATAGATGGTATCTAGATCTATGTGTTTGTTTATGGCGTTGTGGTTGGAGTGCCAGGCCTCTAGGAATTCTCCGGCATGTCTTTGCTTAGCCTGTCCCAGCATTGATGTGCTGTTCCAGTCCAAATGGTGTTTTTTTTCCTCTGTGTGTAGGGCTACGAGGGAGAGAGGGTCGTGCCTTTTTGTGGCTAGCTGGTGTTCATGTATCCTGGTGGCTAACTTTCTTCCTTTTTGTCCTACGTAGTGTTTGTGGCAGTTCTTGCATGGAATTTTATAGACAACGTTGGTTTTGTCCATGGGTTGTACTGGGTCTTTTACGTTTGTTAGTTTGTGTTTGAGAGTGTTGGTGGGTTTGTGTGCTACTAGGATTCCAAGGGATCTTAGTAGTCTGGCTGTCATTTCTGAAACTTCTTTGATATATGGTAAGGTGGTTAGGGTTTCTGGCTGTGTTTGGTCTGCTTGTCATGGTTTGTTTTTGAGGAATCTGTGGACTGTATGTTTTGAGTATCCGTTCTTCTTGAATACGTTGTATAGGTGGTTCTCCTGTTTTCCGAAGTTCATCTGTGCTGCAGTGTGTGGTGGCTCGTTGGAATAGTGTTCTGATACAGCTTCATTTGTGTGTGTTGGGATGGTTGCTGGTGTAGTTAAGTATTTGGTCACTGTTTGTCGGTTTTCTGTATACGCAGGTTTGTAATTCTCCCTTGTCCTTTCTTTCTACTGTGACGTCCAGGAATGCAAGTTTGTTGTTGGTTTCTTCCTCCTTGGTGAGCTTTATGCCTGTGAGGGTGTTGTTGATGATGTTAAATGTCTCTTCTATCTTATTTTGTTTTGTGATGACAAAGTGTTATCTATGTAGCGGACCCAGATTTTTGGTTTGATGGTTGATAGGGCTGTTTGTTCTAGTCTTTGCATTACCGCTTCTGCTATGAATCCTGATAGCGGAGATCCCATGGGTGTGCCATTGGTTTGTTCGTAGACTATGTTGTTGAAGGTGAAGTGGGTGGTGAGGCACAGGTCCACTAGCTTCATGATATTTTTGTTGGTAATGTGATTGGTGGTGGTTGGTGTGTGTGTGATAGTCTCTTCTAAAAGTGTGGTGTGTGTTTCCTTTGCCAGGTAGATGTTGATGATGGTGAACAGTGCTGTTAACGTCGAATGAGATCATTGCTTCATCTTCCTCAATTTTGGTGTTTTTGATGATTTTTAGGAATTCCTGGGTGGAGTGGATGGAGTGCTGTGACTCTTCTACTAGGTAGTTCTTTGGCCAGTCTGTAAATTGGTGTTCCGGGTAGTGAGACTATGGGTCTGAGGGGGGCTCCTGGTTTATGGATTTTTGGTAGTGCGTAGAATCGTGGGGCGTTGGTCCCATCTGGTTGCATTTTCTGGAATTCCATCTTGTTTAATTGTCCAGAATTGTGTAATTTTCTTAGGAGATATGTAGGGGAGAAAGTGAGGTCTGCAGATGCCGGAGATCAGAGCTGAAAATGTGTTGCTGGAAAAGCGCAGCAGGTCAGGCAGCATCCAAAGAACAGGAAATTCGACGTTTCGGGCATAAGCCCTTCATCAGGAATGAGGAAAGTGTGTCCAGCAGGCTAAGATAAAAGGTAGGGAGGAGGGACTTGGGGGAGGGGTGATGGAGATGTGATAGGTGGAAGGAGGTCAAGATGAGGGTGATAGGCCGGAGTGGGGTGGGTCAGGAAGAAGATTGCAGGTTAGGAAGGTGGTGCTGAGTTCGAGGAATTCGACTGAGACAAGGTGGGGGGAGGGGAAATGAGGAAACTGGAGAAATCTGAGTTCATCCCTTGTGGTTGGAGGGTTCCCAGGCGGAAGATGAGGCGCTCTTCCTCCAACCGTCGTGTTGTTATGGTCTGGCGATGGAGGAGTCCAAGGACCTGCATGTCCTTGGTGGAGTGGGAGGGGGAGTTGAAGTGTTGAGCCACGGGGTGGTTGGGTTGGTTGATCCGGGTGTCCCAGAAGTGTTCTCTGAAACGTTCCGCAAGTAGGCGGAAGGCGGAAGTAGGAGATATGTAGTTTTGTTTCCTAGTTGTGGGGTCGGGTCTAGCACCACCTGTTGGTAGGTGTTGGTGTCTGCGAGTAGTGCATTGGCTTTCTCTGTTCAGGATGACTGTGAGCCGACCTTTGTCTGCAGGTAATATAATGTTGTTTATTACTTTTTTGAGGTTTTCTAGGGCTTTCCTTTCTTGTGTGTTCACTTTGTTTCCTTCCCTTTTTCAGCTCAGAGTAGGTGCAAATGTCTCTCTGATCGTTTGCCGTGTTTCTTCCGTGAGATTGTTGTCCTTCAATGTGGTTTCTAATGCCACTAGGAAATCCTTCTTGTCAGTGTCTCGGTAATTGAAATTTAATCCTTTTACTAGTACTGCTTTTTCTGTGTCTGACAGGATTCGGTCTGATAAGTTCTTTATCCATGCCCCTGTGTTATTGTAGTAGTAAAAAGTGAGGTCTGCAGATGCTGGAGATCAGAGCTGAAAATGTGTTGCTGGTTAAAGCGCAGCAGGTCAGGCAGCATCCAAGGAACAGGAAATTCGACGTTTCGTGCACAAGCCCTTCATCAGGAATGAGGAAAGTGTGTTATTGGTTTTGTCTTTGTGAGTTTGTCAATTTTTTTCTTCAGGTCCCGATTTTTCTTTATCTGTGTTTGCCGTTGTTTGGTGTTTATGGCTCGTTCTACTGCGTCTGTTCATTTTTGATTTGTTGCTCGTTTGAATAACGGTTTTTGGCGCGTAATTTCCTGGTTGTATTTTCGGAGTCTGTGGTGGGCGTCATTGATTAGTTCTCGGAGCATTCTGCAGCTGTTTCATTCTGTTAAACTTCTGGCTTGAGGTGTTTTTATCGATGGTTTGTATTGAAGACGTTTTGGCAGTATCAGTTTTCTCAAACATTCATGCAGGAAGTACAGTTGTTCGCGGGTGGAACTCTCTCGGATGGCATTCCTTTCCCATCTTCAGGCAAGTTGTATCGTGTTGCACCCGTAGGTTTTTGCAAGGTTTGTAGCTCAGGTTGAGGTTTAGGGTGTAGGTTTGCTTGCTGAGCTGTAGGTTTGACTACTAAGCCAGCCAGACTACTAAGACCCCTTGGAATCCTAGTAGCACACAAACCCACCAACAGTCAAACAAAAACTAACAAACTTAAAAGACCCAGTATAACCCATGGACAAAACCAACGTCGTCTACAAAATTCCATGCCACAAACACTACGTAGGACAAACAGGAAGAAAGTTAGCCACCAGGATACATGAACACCAGCTAGCCACAAAAAGACATGACCCTCTCTCCCTCGTAGCCCTACACACGGAGGGAAAAAAACACCACGAATCCCAGGACATCACCGCGAACCCCAGGAACCCCATCCAGGACAAACATATAAATAGAAAGCAGGAGACAACAGCTTCGCTTCACTTGGAGGTCGCCACTGATGATGTTACCTAGCCAGGTAATGAAACTTCTGGATATCAAACCTACAGCTCAGCGAGTAAGCCTACACCCTAAACCTCAACCTGAGCTACAGACCTTCACAAACCTTGCAATAACCAATACTGTGCCTTTTACCCTCATGTGATCTCACCAGTGCCCTGCATAAGTGAAGAACAACCACCCTCCTTTTGTATTCAATTTCTCTCACAATAAAAATTATACATTGAAGAACTTGATGTACCTGCAGACTAACTTTTTCACAATTCATGCATTCAGATATTGAGATCCTTCTGCATCTCAGCTGTGCAATCTCTCAACATTTAGATAGTATGCTTCTTTTATAGCTTTCCTCTCAAAATGGACCATTTCACACTTGCCACATTACACTCAACTTGCTACATCCTTGCTCACTCACTTAACCAATTTATATATTTTTCTAACTTCTTAGTGTCCTCGTCATAACTACATACTGCCTATACTTTCATCACAAAATCTGGCAACCAAACCTTCCTTTCCTTCATCTAAGTCATTTGTATAAATGATAAACAGTTGAGCTTCCAGCAATCCCTCTAATACATTATATCTTGCCAATCTGAAAAAGAAACATTTACACCTATTCTCTGCATCACATTAGCCAACCAATCACCAAACTAAGCTAATATGCGAACCACCTCCCCCCGCCCCCCCCCCAACATGACAAGTGTTTAAATTTCTGCAATAACATTTGATGTGGCACCTTACCAAATGCCTTCCACAAATATCAGTACAACCACTAGTTTCCCTTTATACATAGCATGTGTTAAGTCCTCAAAAGAACTCCAATCTATAACTTGGAGTAATAGCTTCATGCTCTCTATCCATTCCAGTCTGTTAATCATTTTCCATATTAATACTTTTCTCATTGGCCTGAATTCTGATTTACCACATCTGTCCAAGTTTTGTTGATCTTATCAAATGCTGTACAATTTAAAGAACCCTAATTTGAACCTCAAAAATCACACTCTACAAAATCTTCATCTTGCCAAAATTTTAAGAGTAACTAATTTCTGAGATACGATTCTTCCTTTTAGAAATAAGGATTAATTCTGATCTTGGCCTCTCAGCTGTGGCAAGTTTTTAATCCCTTTCCTACTCCCTCATTCTCCACTGTATGTGGTTAGAATGATTTGAATGTTTGCAAACAGGCTTCCAGCAACATTTCCTTGATTCTCCCAGAAGGAGTGTGGGGCAAAAAACAACCACAAGCCTTTTACTGGCCACAGGTTTTCAATGTCTTTCTCACATTTTTGGTCTGATGAATTGAATTTATTGCCTCATAATTGATTACAAGCCCTTTGGGCCTTTGATATCGAAAATACCTTTCCCAAGCCTCTGAAAAAGCAATTTATGAAGCACCTCAAAATCATTCAAAAGGATCGAGCTGCATTTCCAGGGAGTGCAGCATCTCAATTTCATTGGTCATTTAGAAGCCGCAATAATCAACCGCGTCTGAGTGATGTGACAACCAAAAGGACAATAATCCACACATTTGCAGCGATATTCCCTGCATAGAAAAGTGTCAAGGCTAGGGAAGTAACAATAGGTAATGATATTATAAGAAAATTAGAGTCAACCTAACTGACTCTTTGAAAAAAAAAGTCAGTGCAGTAAGATATAAAGAAAAATTGAACTGTGATCTCTATGGTATAACCCCCTCGTTTTTCCCCCCATATAACCATGGCTTTAATAGCATTTGTAAATGATAAGCATTGCCACAAGCCTCCAGCATGTCACATTGCAGACATTTTTGCATGTTCAGTTCCCCTTGTCGGAGAGATGCACTGAACACTGCAGTACGCTCTTAACAAATTACTGCCCTGCAAGAATTGAAGTAGAATGTTACTGCAGTGCTCCCTTGTCCTTAATTCATTTGTTGATTTAACTTATACACAGGTAACTACAGTATAGTTGCAGGTAATGTTGTCTGAGGTTAAATTCCATTTCAATAAACCATATTCTCAGCATACTGCAATACACTGACCAAGCCAATACAGTTAAGTGGTTTGAAAGACTGCAATTTAACCTGGAGACTTAATTTAATTCAACACATCTTCCAGTCACTAAACTAAAAGAAAATTAGTTGTGGACAATCACTAAACCTCTGGCATCCTCTGATCTCCATCAATCCAGGCTTTCAGATCAATAAGACACGATACACAATATTATTCTTCACGAATGCTTCCCAACTTGTAAATACCAACAGACAGGGTATTTCCCTGCCTCATGGCAGACTTAGTCGTGCTGAGGCTTTTAATCTGTTGGGAGAGAGGTGGACCCTCCATTATCTACTTTTATCCCGATAAAGAACAGAGTAGCAAGGCTCATGGGTAACCTTCCAGCCAGCAGGACAAATTAAGAGGGCAATTATTCATCCAGGGCCAGGTGGGGAATTCTCTATGCAGGGAGGCTTTACCTCTGAGTTGGCTTGCCTGGTCCCATCGTGAGTTTCTCACAAAGGTAATCAGTACCTGATTGAGAGACTGGGCACTGGAATACCCTTGGGGTCCCTTCAGAGCAACACCTTGTCTTGACTGAAAATACCCTCCCCCTGCCACCACAAGCTCACCCAGTGGCCATCATTCATTCATGGCTTGAGCCCCTCAATGATCATAGGCCTCTGCAGAATTCATAGCTGGCACAGCCACCACCTACCTCTCTGGCAGCACTGACTTGTTGGTGGCTCTCAAGGGCTGGTATTTCCACTCTGTGTCCTAGGGGAAGGCCTGTTGATAATCAATTAAGCACTTAATATGGTGGATATGCTCAGAATATGGCAGCTCTCCTGACATCAGCCGAGTGCCTCATCACCTCCATTAAATACTGCCCAAAAAAAGTCTAATTTGTTTGACATTTAAAGTACTTCTCAGAATTACTTTAAAAGATTTTCTGCAGTCTTTCACCTTCTTGTTCCCTTGTAATCCTACTTCAAGAAACAAGTCTGCTGAATCATGGTTTTCAGATCCATATTAAGTGAAATCGATTTTAGTTTGGTTTCATTTCAAAAGTTCTTTACACATCATCAACTGCATCTGACTGATTAAGTACTGGGCTAAATCTGAAAATGAGCTGCTTGACGGTTTTGTCTACCCCTCAGACAGCCATTCTCCCAGACCTATGGGTTTACAAATGCATATTAAGCATATTCTCAATTTTTCTGAAGCTCCAATTTCCCGGGAACCGTATTCAAAAAGAATTGCTTGAACAGATCAACCAGCATGAATGGACAATGCGATTTCTTGCTATCCTTTGATATATTAAATAAATATTATAATCTTGTTCTCACAAATTAAATCATTTCTGACTTCAGTTATGACCTGGACAATTATGATGTTCTGTGGCATCATAAAAGTACAACCCACCTCTTTTGATGTGTTGTCCATTTGAGAGGAACAGAACTCAGTCCAGCCAGCTGTAAAATACAATCTCAGCTCAGGAGCGCAGTCATAACTGACTTGGCACCATCTCGGGAAGGTCTGTTTAGACACTGATTTTATTTCACCGCTGGTTATGTCATACCCTAACTGAAGCCCTGAAAACGTCAAATAAATATTTGTTCTCAGAAACACATCAATCATACAGAGTGCACATTTGGCTGACTGCGGGATTTTGGCCCCAATATGTGGATTAGTTGGGGATGGATACTTTGTTAAAATTATAGATTCTTGGATCACAACCTTGCCCCAGCACCAAAACATCCACATCCAGGGCTAAAGGAGGTGCATTTGGATGCCTGCGAGTGAGTCTAGTGGGTGTTAGTTGGTAAAGGCTAGCAATTATTTGTTGTTACAATTAATATATTATATATTAATGCAGTGTTTTTAAATTGAATTTTACTTCAATGCAAAGGAGGATTGCAGAAATGGCTCATAAGGAAACAAATCAAAGAAAAAGAGCTTCACAAAACACATTTTGATGAACTACTGTCTTGTCCACCAGAATGTAAGCATAACACAATAATGATAAATATCGTAGTGCTGTCATGTAATACCAGGGAGTGTGGGGATGGGATCAAGACTCAGGGCCCAACCCATGCCACATTAAGAAAAGGCAAAAGAGAAATCACAGATTCATACCAGATCAGTATTTTAATCTGGAATTTGGCTATGTAATACAAGTCCTTTTCGGCATTAATCAAAGAGATTAAGGTTTTTAATTAGAGTGTGGGCAGAATCTTATAGGGGCCTGAACAATGTTGACTGTGGTAAGAAATGTCATACTGAATCTTTTAACTACATTCCAAGCGTTGAGGCAAAATTAGCTAGGCAGCAGCGGATTACCTATTAAGGGGATTATTACTTCTCAATAAATGCACATCTCATTTCATGACTATGCAGATTCCAATCTTACCACCTGCCATGAGCAAACTAGACACTGAACATTTGGCACAGAAGTTAGAATGGGTACCTGGGCACTTCAGTTCACCGCTAGCTGTGACCATCCTCCAAGTTGGCCACCACAGTATCTCAGAGCACAATTCATGGGCACCAGCTACATGCAACACTTGGCCAGAGACATTGACATGAAGGATAATTGAAAACACTCCTGAGATTTTTCACAACACCTCTGATTCACTGGAGGAGACTTGGGAAGTATAGATTTGAATTACAGGGTGAATCAGGCTGCTGCAAGGACAGTGAGTGTGCACAGACATGCACAACAGAGATCTGACCAGGGTGTATCTCAAGGCATTTTGCTTGTTCTGCGCTTGCTTACATGGTTATTCACAGCATCCCTACCTTGCTAATTAGTGTAATCACACAACCAAGCAGCTGGCCTTGCTGGTCAGCAGTCCTCAGTACAGCAGTATGTTCCAACATGTGCCAGCAACTTACATGACAAAAAGACTACTGTGCTCGAAGCAGGCATCTATGTTGAAATGTCTTAGGGGAGTAGTGCTCACTGAAGGTATCTGTGTGTCAGGGAATCCCAGCACAGTAATTTAAGAACAGCATCTGCTATTAGTCTAAGGGATCAGCCATGGTCCGGCATCTAGTCTGGGTGTTCATGGCTAAGAAGTTCTATGCTCAGCAGTCCGGGAAGTGGGTAACAGTAAATCCTGTGATTCCATGCAGCTAATCCAGGGGTTAGTGTTAATGCCATCAAGGAGATGTACAGCCATCATTTAGGGGTCTGGGCACTTCTTGTGCCCATTCAGGTCACTCCAGGGACTTAGCCACAGTCAGCCAGTCAGGTTGGTCTATCCAGAGAAACTAAGGAGAAAGGAACGATTTTGTCATTACTGCAGAAAAGGAAAGGCAACTCAGGGAACTTGCTCATAGGGATTAGCAGCTACAGTCTTGGGGGGGATGCAGGGGGACAACTGTGAAAAGGGCAACTGCATTTTTCAGTGCAGTGATATGGTAAAAGGATGTGCAGGAATGGGTAGGGTGGGGGGTTGTTTCGTGCATGGTCAGGAACACTCTGGTTTCAGGGTGGGGGCAATATATGATTACTCCTGACATGGTGACCTCGTGCCAGTGTTTGAGGGGGGATGCATATGGTGGGTAAGTGAAGATTCATAAAGATAGGTTACAGGGAGACCTGAGCAGGCAAAAGGCCTAAAGCCTATGGAGTCTGCAGAAGGGGCTCAGGGTGTTTGAGGCCTCACCAATACATAGAGGTGGAGGCTGAAAACCACTGCGTGACAAGTGCTCACTGCTGCCCTCCATTGTGCTGGAAACCAAAACTACACAATAGCAATGAAAATGCTAGTGAGCACAATCAATGTGAGCAGGACAAGTGTTTAACCTTGTGTGTGAGGGAGGAGGATGTTAGACTCACCAAAGTGAAGCCCTTTTAAAAAAGGGAACCAGCATTACACCTGGCCCATGTACAGGACCCAGGTCTGTTGGCTTCTTAGTCCCTGACTATCCTAATGCATTAGCTCCTTACCCATGACGTCACTGACCACTTCATTCAACATCACTACTTTCAGACAGAGGTCAGAGAAAGATTTGGGGCATATACCCAAGAGGAACAATGGTGCCAGCAGAATCCATTGCCCTTCATCTTGTTTCCACATGCTGCAGTAGGCTCTCAGGCATCAATCCATGTTACATCTTGTACGGACAAGTTGTTGGGTATCATGCTGGCACTTGTTACACTCAGGGCTAGACTCAAACGGATGTCGTACAAAACCATTAACAGTTATGGAACAGTTATGGTCTGAGACGGACAGGTAGGGTAGAAGTGGAAGACCCAGCATTTCTGCACTGTCCGAAGAAGAAACTTCTGAGGGTCCTGTGTGTGATTCCACATCTGATTGGGTGCTTCCTGGCACTGCTCTAACTCCCTCTGAGGAAGAGGCACTGGGGTTCACACCAGATTCTGTCTTCCTGACATCATGCCTCAAGTCCTGAGGGCGTGTGCACACATCCAACAGGCTAAAAGTGCAGGAGCTGGCCCTCTAAGGCGGCCATCAACCTGTTCATGAAGGCAGCCAGATAATCACTCCTTGAGACAGCTGGGACCCCTTAGCGTGGATGCAGTCCTGCAGCCTCTGAACTTTGAGAGCCATTGCATACCACATCTCTGCTAGCTGCTTCTGCTGCTCCCTGTGCATATGTACAAAGTCCCTGATTGCTGACACCACATGGGCCTCTCTCTTGCCTGCAGTCCTCAGAGTGCTTCCACTTTAGGGTATTTCTTCCTTGGCCAGCTGTGGAGCTGTCAAAGAGCTATTAACCAGCTTGCACTTCCAAACATTTCCACTGAGATGGCAGGATCTAAGCTGGTAGGGTTACAGGAGGCAGCATTGCTGCCGTTCCTCAGAGGTCAAGGCAGTAGCTTCTGTTAGTGCAAACTGCTTCTCCATCCCAACCATCTCACTGGCAACTGGACAGCACAAGAGAAAGATGGCATTGCAGCCAATGGTTGGAAGTGGCAACAAAGTGGTTTAGGTGAATTGGCCACGCTAAACTGCCCGTAGTGTTAGGTGAAGAGATAAATATAGGGGAATGGGTCTGGGTGGGTTGCGCTTCGGCGGGTCAGTGTGGACTTGTTGGGCCAAAGGGCCTGTTTCCACATGTAAGTAATCTAATCTGATCTAAGTAATCTAATCTAATCTAAAAAAAATGACACTAACAGTGGGTAATGGGAGAGTTGCAATGAAAAACAGAGAGTGATACTTAATCAGTTGGTGGGACTTGGATGTCTCGACATCCCCGCAGGAATGGTCCTGGTTTTCCCCTTTGAGGGACAGAATTCTCTCCTCAGCGGAAGATAATCCTGATGTCAGAACCTTCCCGGCTCTTTCCACTCTGTTATGGGCTAGTTTCTGCCATAATGAGAGACAGAGAAGAATTGAATAAAATGAAAGTGGGCAACAGAGCTGGCAGTGTTGGCACAGATGGTTGAAAGGTCGTGAAGTGCCTCAGGTAAGAGAGTATGTAGTATAGAGGCTGTACACGGTTAGTGTTATGGAAGGCTGAGGGGTAACAAGAATGAGGAAAGACATTGCTTGCAATAGAGAGAGTGGGAGAGCACAAACCTTGGCAGGAAGTGGATGTGTAGCAGAGATAGAGTGAGGCACTTAACTTGGTGGAACAGAGGATGTCACTGACCTTTTTGCAGCACTGCTGGCCCTTCCTATGGACCATAGAGATGGTAGTGACTTTAGACCAGGCTACCATAGTCTAAAGGTGTGGCCTCCGTAGGCATCAGAGATGTCAGTATTTTATCAACTATCCCAGTGGTTTGAGTAGTGCATTCTTCCAGGAATTGAAAGATGGGATTAGAATTGGGAAAGAGGGGTACTTTCGAGCAGCGTAAGCAGTAAGAGTTGTAGAAGATGCAACAAAAGACTTTGCAAAGCCTCGTAGAAAGAAAACCTCCTTGAAATTTGATAAAACTGGCACTTACTTAAAAAACCCTCAAGACTCAATTCAATAGTTTTGTCGATTTTGATTTTTCAGATACTGAGAAGCTTGAAGCCTCTCTTATTGAAGTTGAAGGAATTACATCATTTGCATTGGAGGTTCTCCAAAACATTCTTTCCTTCAATGATGTGAGGTTTGTGAAAAAATCCCAACGATGGTGTTTTACTAACACCAAATTAAAACATTAAACCACTAAACCAAGTTCACAGAATACAAATGTGAGCCATCTGTGTTCTAATGCTTTTGTAGTTCCAACAGGATTACAATTAAAATTGGAAGTCAGCAACATATGTGGGAGATACATGCAATCTTAATGTGTGGAAGCTTTTTGGTGATGAACCTCACCAACAGCCATCAATGCCACAGGTATAAACAGGCATAAACTTAGCCAAACTGCGACTCTTCGTCATAACCAGTACTTTCCTGATCAATTGCATTGCTATCAACATTAATAAGTCTTATTAAAACCACAAAAGTGGCAGGGCTATGTTTTATACTTACATTACATTGGTTTAATTTTATTCATGTCCAAATCATATTTTTGTTGGAAGTAGCTTAGAAAGTAGCTTGGGCAGCACGATGGCTGACAGCAGTGATTAGCACTGCTGCCTCAGTACCAGGGACCTGGGTTCAATTCCAGCCTTGGGCGGCTGTGCAAACTCCATGCAGATATTCTCCTGGTGTCTGCATGGGTTTCTTTGGGTGCTCCAGTTTCCTTCCATAGTCCAAAGACATGCAGGTTACATGGATTGGGCCATACCTCATTGCCCATAGTGTTCAGGGATGTGCAGGCTAAATGGATTCCCCATGGGAAATATAGGGCTGGGTGTGTGTGTGGATGGGATGTTGTTTGGAGGCTCGATGTGGACTCAATGGGCCAAATGGCCTGCATCCATCCTGGAGGAATTTTATGATTCTAGTCAGCCACCTTTATGTAATGTTTTACTTTATGGTTAACTCACATTGTTTACAGGGGAGTTAGAAACATTTTCTTATTTTGGAGTAAAGAAAGTGTTCATTCTTTCTTGAATGTTTGCACTATTCTCCAATATTTGCCATTCTGTGGGATAAAGCAGCAATTGGCCTGCCTTTTATTTATTGTCATGGTCATTGTCCAAGAGCATCTACCAGCCAAGTAGAGATCACTATTTAAAAATCAAGGGCTATTGTTTAAAACAGAGGAGGCACCTTTGTTTTTATTTCCCTGCGAAAAGCTGGTGGAAGCAGGGTATTTTTAAGGCAGATAGATTCTTGCTAAAAAGGGTGAAAGCTTAGAGAACGTTAATTGGAGGCTACAGTTAGATCAGATAGAATTTCAGTGAAAAGCAGACTCAAAGAGCCTACTTCTGTTTTTAATTCATACATTGGTCACACCCTGAGATGAACTTACAAGTGGCTCAACTATGATGAACAAACAGAAATGAAGGATATGATGAGATTAAAAAAAAAGTCATTTAGAACTTGCTTAAAAAAAAGGCAGTAAGCCTGAGGGCTGGGAGCAGTTTAGAATTAAGCAAAGGAGAGCCATGACATTGATTAAGATGGGATGAATACAACAGAGTGTAAATGTATAAGAAACATAAAAATGGATTGTAAGAGCTTCTGTAAGAATGGAAAAGATTAGTTAAGAGAAATGTAGGCCTCTTACAGTCTACAGTGGAGAACTGGCAATAAATGAAAGGAAAATGATAGTGATTAAACAGCTGCTTTAATACTTTCTTCACAGAAAAAGGCAAATAATTTCCTAAAAATATAGGGAAACAAGGATCTATTGGGAAGAACAAATTGAAGATGATCAGTTTTAGTAGAATAAAAGTTCTGGAGAAATGAATGGGACTGAAAGCTAATAAATTCAAAGCGCATATTAATCTACAACCCAGGGTACAATGAGGTGGTTATGGAAATAACAGCCGTATTGTTTGTCTGCAGATTATCTGCAAAATTGTGCAGATTCTGTAACAGTCTAAGCAGATTGGAAGGTGGCATATGTAAACTAGAATATTTAAAGGAGAGAGAAAGTTCACATTGGAACTATTCACCCATAATTGGTCAAGTGACAGAAGTGAGTGGGTCTGGAGGTCCCACTCAGGCAACTATTTCCCTCTTTTGCTATCTGCACAGGAAACTGCTTCCTTGGTAACTCCATACAGAACCCTCAAGAGTGGCGTAGCAGCACCACTACTGGCCAAGTTGGTGGAATCCAAAAGGACATAGTGCTAGACTATTGGAGGAGCAACAGAAGAGGAAACATACTCGACCTCACCTTCACCGGTCGGCCTGCCGCAGATTTATCTGTCCATGACAGAACATTAAGAGAATGATTGCTGCACAGTTCTTGTTGAGAAAGTCCCACCTTCACAGTAAGAATATTTTACACTGTATTACGTGGCACAAAAAAATTGGACAGACTTGAAACAGTCCTTAGAGTTTAGGTCAGAGTGGTGCTGGAAAAGCACAGCAGGTCAGGCAGCATCCGAGGAACAGGAAAATCGACGTTTAACAGATCTGACAACTCAAGACTGGCATCCATGAGGTGCCGTGGGTCATCAGCAGCAGCCAAATTGTGCTCCAACACAATCTGGGACCTCATGCCTCACTCTACCATTACCATCAAACCAAGAGATAAACCCTGGTTTAAAACTGATCATGCTCAGAGCACAACCAGGCAAATCTAAACTAAGAAACTGCACTGTCAACCTGGTGAAGCTACAAAAACAGGACTACATGTGCATCAGCAGCAATGTATAAGCAAAGGTAAATGACTCCACAATCAATAAATTAGATTTAAGCTCTGTAGTTCTGTCCCATTGAATTATGAATGGTATTGGACAATTAAAAACTCACTGGAGATGGAAGCTCCACAAACACTTCATTCTCAACAAGTGGGTACACCAGCACAGATAAGGCTGAAGCATTCGTAATAATCTTCAGCCAGTTGTGACAAGTGGATGATCTATCCTGACCTCCTGCAGTGATCCCCCAAATCACGAATGCTGGTCTTCAGAGAATCCACTTCACACCATATGATATCAAGAAATTGTTGGGAGTCCTGAAAACATTCCAGTAAGTGTACTGAAGATTTGTGCTCCGGATGTACTATGCCCCTAGCCAAGTAATTCCACATAGCTACAACCCAACAATGTGTAAAATTGCCTATCTATCTTCTGTACACAAGCAGCAAGACAACTCCAACCTGGCTAACTATCACACCATCAGTCTGCTCACACTCATCAAGGAGCCCTAACAATGCTGGCATTAATTGGAGTCAAGGAGCAAACTTCCCACAGGTTGGAGTCATACCTGGCTCAAAGGAAGATGTCTGTGTTTGTTGTATGTCAATCATCTCAATTCCAGAAGATTTCTGCAAGAGTTCCTCAGGGTAGAATTTCTATTCAAACTGTTCGGAGATGTCATAATACACCTCTGCAGCTGGTGGTCTTCGAGCCCATAGATGAGGTGCAGTAGTCATGTCCCTATGTTATTCCTCAGGGTGATATCCTCAAACCAACTAACTTCAGGTACTTCAATGGCCTTCCCTCCATCATAAGGATGAAGTTGGGGATTTGCTGATGATTGTGAAATGTTCAATACCATCTGTGAGTCCTCAGATATTGAAACAGTCCATGTCCAAATACAGAAAGATCTGGACAATATCCACATTTGTGCTGACAAGTGGCAAACAGTGCCTCACAAATGTCAGGCAATGACCATTTCCAATTAGATGGTCGAGCCATTGCCCTTTCACATCTCATGACATTGTCATCACTGCCACCCACTACCAACTTCCTACAGATTACCACTGACCAGAAGCTGACTTGGACTTGTCATAAAAGTAGCCACAAGAACAGAATGAGGCTAGGAATCATGCATCACATAATTCACCTCCTGACTCTCTAATGTGTCTCCACCATCTATAAAGACAGTCAGGAATGTGATGGAATACTCTCTACTGAACTGGGTGGGTGCAGCTGCAACAACATTTAAGCAGCTTGATACCATCCAGATCAAAGCAGCCCACTTGATTGGCACTTTATCCACAAATCCTATTCACTCCTTCTATCACCAAATCTAACAGCAACAAGTACAACCTACAAAATAAACGGCAGAAATTTAGCAAGGTTTTAGACAACACCTTCTAAACCCACAACCAGTACCATCTGGAAGGCCAAAGGAATACCACCACCTGCAAGTTCACTCCAAGCCAAATACCATCCTGATTTGGAAATATGTCGCTGTCCCTTCACTGTCACTGGCTTACAATCCTGAATCTCCCTCCCAAGTGGCACTGTGGGTCTATCTACAGCAAATAGACTGTTGTGGCTCACCACTACTTTCCCAAGCGCAACTAGAGATCAGCAATAAATGCTGGCTCAGTTCATGATGCCCACATCCATGAAGGAATTTGAAAAAGAATCTGCTTCATGCATCTCATTTTGCCCTATTCATTTAGGAACTGGATAATCTACATACATCCATGCGCCTCAATCTTTCACATTCTCCGTGAAGCCTACATGTCATTCAATTGTTTAATAGAGTAGATTATGTGAAAACACTAATGTTTCCTGACAAATTCTTCCTAACGATTTCACAAAACGGCATCATTCTTCCACTGTATACACTGAATGGTGTGTAGCTATACTAACTTGTCCTGTTTCAACAAACATAGAAAGTGCAGTAATCGGCACTTGCTCCACCATTCCTGGTTATAATTATGGTTAATCCTCCAACTCAGTGCATATTCCCAATTGCTCCCCATACACTTTGATGCCTTTAAAGTCTACCTCTATCTTGAATTTAATCAATGACTAAGCCTCCACAGTCTTCTACCGTAGAGAATTCCATATGTTCACCACTTTTGAGCAAGAAGCATTTCCTCATCTCAGTCCTAAACGATGCAGACTCCCCATCAGGGAAAAGATCCTCTCTGCATTTAGTCTGTCTAGCCTTGTTAGAATTTTGTATGTTTCCATCAGATCCCCTCTCATCCTTCTGAATATAGGCCTAATCAAAACAATCTCTTCTCATAGGACAATCCTGTCATCCCTTGTATTAACCCAGTCAACCTCCACCACACTCTGTTCTTATGTAGGGACAGCAAAACTGCATGCAATACCCCATGTGTGGTTTCACCAAGTATAATTGCAGTAAGACATTTCTAATTCTGAACTCAAGTCTTCTTGTAATGAAGGCCAATATACCATTTGCCTTCCAAATTCCTTGACATACACTTTCATTGATTGGAGGACACTAAGATTCCTTTGTGCACCTAAGCTTCCCAACATACCATCATTTACATAATACTCTTCCTTTCATTTTTTTCACATCAAAATTTCTGATATTGCCATATTGTACTATATCTGACATATGTTTGCCCATTCATTCACTTTTGGTGGTAACCAAATTCTAAAGACATATGCAAGTATAAACAAGAGGTTGCAATGATAATTGTGTAATTGGAACAGCAATGTGGATGGAAGGGACACCCACAGGAAGCAAATATTAATTCTAAAGAAACAGGGATATATGAGTATAGTACTCAGTTTAGGTGACCAGTTCTTTTTTCAGAAATACCTGAATGACACAAGCAGCCTGGACTTCAGTTAGTAAAGGTTATTACTATTATGGAACAGGTGACACTGGTTACCAAGACATTGTGTTAAACAAAGTATAAGCCAATGTTATTGTTGTGTTTCTGTTAATATCTTCCGTTCTTTTATTCATTACTTTACTTGATCCAATTATCTGTATTTGCTTCAATAACTATCTTTAAGATCTGAATCATAATTCACACACCCATCTTATTTATTCAACAAGCTATACCCACACAAGAACGTATACAGGCTATCAGCCTCTCAAGCTGGCTCCCTGTCATTCAACAAAAGCATGACAGATCTGCCCACCCCACAACTTCTTTTTCAATAGCTCAGCACAGCCATCAACTGCCTGATATTTCAAAGATCTATTCATCTCCTCTTTAAATACTTTCATTGATCTAACCTCCACATGTCCGTGGGTTGAGAATTTAAGACACTCACTAACCTCTGGGAGAAAAAATGTGTTCACATCTCAGTTTCAGGAAAAAAAGGATACTCATTTAAAACTATGTGTCCTAGTCGGAGATTCCCCCACTAGCTGAAACATCTTCTCAACATCTATCTTGTCAAGCCGCTTCAGAGTCTTGTCTGTTTTAGTAACAACAATCCTCATTCTAAATTCTCGACAAGTAAAGGCTTAATCAATTTAGACCTTTTAATAAGTACTTTTCACCATTTCATATGCCTTAGTTTGAGTGGATACTCTGCCATCTTTGTGGGTGGTTCATCCTTCTCATTGAGTTCTTATTTTTGACCAGAATAAATTCTTTGAGCATTATGAAATATCTGCTAATGGCTAACTTTCCCCTTAGCTTATTTACCCAGCTTGCTTTAGACAACTTTCTTCATGTCTCTGTAATTGTCCTTATTTAAGTTGAAGACACAGACCCAAGTTGCTCTCCCTCAAACTGAATTTGAAATACTATTGGAGATTGCTAACTCCTGGAGGATTCTTAATCACGAAATGTCTCATAAACTTACCTTATTACACATGACTAGATCTAAAATGACCTGTTTCTGGGTAGGTTTTGTGACATATTGTGCCAAAAAATAATTACTGAAGCCCTGTAGAAATTGATCTTCCATATCACCTGTGCCACTGGGTAGCCCAAAATCATGAAGCAGATATTCTTGATCCCATTGGCATCAGGTCAATACAAGCAGGAAAGGGAATTAAAGGGTAAGTAAACTATGTGCATGGAATAACCATGTAGCTCACATTGAATTGAGGAATTGTTTTGACAGGCTGCTGTTTCTTCACAGGAGCCCTCTTTCCACCAGAGACACTTCTAGAAAGAGCATTTGTTCAACTGCTCCACTTGCCCTTCCTCACTACTGCCACCTGCTGATGGCAGTCCCAAAAAACTGCTCAGTTCCCTTGCTCAAAGTGTTCAACATCACCACCTGCTGCTGGAGTTTCTGTTACACTTGAGTGAAGTTCATTTCATGCACCATAGGTTTAAATTAACACCATTTGATCTTATACTTCAATATTTAATATAACCATCAACAAAGTTGTGATGGTAAAACAAAATTGATGCGAAAAGTGGTAAAATATAGTCCTCTGAAGTACAATATGGCTATCTTACACAGATCAGTGAACCGAGATAACAAAGAATAAGTCTTGTATTCATGTTCTGCTGAGCTCATTATATCAGTGATTCAATTGGCAAAACAAAATATACATCTTCATCAGCAAATCTTCATTAGTATTTGTTTCCGAATTATCTACTACAAATGCTGACTTCTGCACAGAATATAGATTTTGAGGTGACTACATTCAACTTATCATGTAGCCAAAAAGGACAATGTGAAAAATTGAAAATAACAGTAGTTTGCTTGCACATTTATAAACTAGATTTACAGTCTCAACAACAGATAGCATTGGTTTTTAAAGTCCTTTCAAACTGCTGTGTCAGTAGTGGTACGCTTTTCTAGTAATTTAAAGTGAATAGTGCTTTACGTATTACAATCTATAACTTTAGATCGCACTGGGTGAAGGATTGTTTAGCTTCAATGCAAAATCTTTCTCAAGTTTTGAATTCATTTGCAATTCTGCTAAACAAACTGTCTTGTGCAACTGAACACCCATCCACTCACTTTTAGTTTCTATGGATTAATTTGAATAATAAGTTTAGATTGTATACTTCACACCGATGTGAAAAGGTGTCAATTAGTTAATGAACAGGCTCAGTATGTAATTTGTAATATTCAGCCTGTATCCTATAATGTGAAGAATGACAGGGAGAACAGTTGTGGAGGTGATTTGACTTTGTGGGACAGTGAAACCAAGTGAGAGAAGTCCATTTTGCATCTTTCCCAACTGAGGTCAATGAAAACTGAAAAAAGGTCAGAAGCAATATACATTTGCAGGTAATGTAAGGGACCACATTCTTTTCCTGTTTGGACTGTAAATTAGAATGGAAGTCAGACTGCTGTATAGCTGAGATACTAGGAGAGTATTACAACTTATATAAAAAAGAAAATCAAGCAATGTACATTTTTAGCTGTGCAAGACAATGTTGCTTTTCAAAGCAGTGAGAGGGATACAGTACTTTGAGGTAGAATGGCACCAAAAGTCATCAAGTTAAGGGAAGACTGCCTGATGACAGGCCTTAGATTTGTTGAGCTGCAGTTAGTTACAAATACACTCCGTGCAGGGTAGGAATAGTGTTCAAGAGCCAGCTGCAAATGCAAACAATGGACCCATTACCTGTTTGAACTCTACCTGTAAGCTTGTTTCCCCTGAAACAGGAAGTTTCTCTCAAAAAACTGGATCTAGATGCAGCCCCAATACAAGATGCTTAAAGGGATGGGTTGTTAAATCACAAGCAGTTGGATGAGGTTTTAAATGCACTTAGCTGACAGAGAAGCAAGGGAAAGTAGGTAACAAACCCAAACCACTACCAGCTGCCTCTGAAGCAATATCCTCTGTCCTACCAACAAGATCTAAATCTGATCCCACATACTTCCTCTCTACCAGCTATTCTATATCCTGATGCCATTTAGTCACTTGAAGACCATTACAGCTTGGATCTCAATGTTAATGAGGCCCTTGGCCCTAACCTGAGCACACCTTGTTATAAACTTTTATAAGAGTTTTATAAGGGTTAAAGTGAAATGGTAAAGAGAGTCATGTTCTGTTTGAAATGTGCCTGACTACAGATCAGAGTGCTTGGCTAATATGTGAAATATCACCTGATGAAGGAACAGCAGCTCCAAAAGCTGTAGTTCCAAATACCGTATTTGGACTATAACCTGGTGTTGTGTGAATTTTAACTTTGTACACCCCAGTCCAATATCAGCACCTCCAAATCACTCGTAGACGCTGGTATCTGTCTTTATTTACACGTGCAAAGTACTTAAAACTGATCCAGTCCCTCAGAACCAGCTCTCCGAGTGAACAAGATACTTAACACTACTGTTCTTATTTGTCAGCCAGGGTTCCCTGATTGGACTAGATTAACAGCCCCAATCAGGGAATTCATATTCTATTATCTCCATCTGGCTGACTTTATTACAATCACATCAGCATGAGGACCAGGATCATTGACTGAAACGTGCTAACCAAGTTGCAAAGTGCCCCCATCCGAAAACAAGTCAAAAGCACCTTCCCCTGCCACCACAGGAACTGCAAAACCTGCGCCCACACCTCCTCCCTCACCTCCATCCAAGGCCCTAAAGGAGCCTTCCATATCCATCAAAGTTTTACCTGCACATCCACTAATATTATTTATTGTATCCGTTGCTCCCAGTGCGGTCTCCTCTACATTGGGGAGACTGGACGCCTCCTAGCAGAGCACTTTGGGGAACTTCTCCGGGACAACCGCACCAATCAATCACACCGCCCTGTGGCCCAACATTTCAACTCCCCCGCCCACTCTGCCGAGGACATGGAGGTCCTGGGCCTCCTTCACCACCGCTCCCTCACCACCAGACGCCTGGAGGAAGAACGCCTCATCTACCACCTCGGAACACTTCAACCCCAGGGCATCAACGTGGAATTCAACAGTTTCCTCATTTCCCCTTCCCCCACCTCACCCCAGTTCCAAACTCCCAGCTCAGCACTGTCCCCATGACTTGTTCTACCTGCCTATCTTCTTTTCCACCTATCCACTCCATCCTCCCCCGCCCTCGACCTATCAGCTTCATCCCCTCCCCCACTCACCTATTATACTCTATGCTACTTTCTCCCCACCCTCACCCTCCTCTAGCTTATCTCTCCACGCTTCAGGCTCACTGCCTTTATACCTGATGAAGGGCTTTTGCCCGAAACGATGATTTTGCTGCTCCTTGGATGCTGCCTGAACTGCTGTGCTCTTCCAGCACCACTAATCCAGAATCTGGTTTCCAGCATCTGCAGTCACTGTTTTTACCTAGACACACAGACAGACAAAAACCCACATGCACACATATATTTTGTGGGTGAATTTGTATTTGCAGAGTTACATTGTACTTTGCTCAAAAACTGCATGCATTCATGTAGAACTCTGAGCTCAAAAACTGCATGAATTTATGTCAAACTCTATTATCTCACTTATTAGATTAGAATCAATCTAAACATCAGGGAACATAGACAGAGAACACAGGGGGCCAACACCTTCAACATATTGTCTAGCTATCACCATTGTTAACAGCTAACCCGAGAATGCAACTTGAAAAAAAAGCTTTGTGATTTACACATGAAAGAAGTGAAACTATCACTATTCTAACAGATGAAAGGCTTAACAGACAATCAATTTTTCAATGTATAATTTCAGTTACATCACACTAAATTTTTGCTATAAATTCTGTGTTACGATCGAGCCCTCCACTATCACCTGATGAAGGAGCGTTGCTCCGAAAGCTAATGTGCTTCCAATTAAACCTGTTGGACTATAACCTGGTGTTGCGTGATTTTTAACTTTGTAATATGTTGAAAAGCCATTTAGTTTTGTTGGCTTACCATTGGAAAGATTGAGCGCTGGATCAACACCTGTATTTAATATTGTTTGCTGAACTCCCACCTCAGAAAAATAATATTTGGAGTAGGTGCATTTCATTGCTGGACTGTGCTTACATTTGTGATGAGGTTGAGTTTTAGCTTCTGTTAATATCACAGCTAATTTCTGCTCATTTGAATGCTCAGTAATTTTGGATTAAGAAATTAAAGCAAAGCATATATTTGTAACAGGAAACAGGATTTTTCAAATTATATTTTGGAATCCTTCATTAAAAAAATTGCTTTCTAATCAAGTATGAAAAATGATTGTATAAAACTACATTTAGCCCATAAAACACTGAGCAAGAAATTCCTGTAAATTTGGGAACAGCAAGAAAAAAGAGAAAGACTCTTTGGACATGATCCAGAATCTTCCATCATCCTTTACAGCAAAATTTGTGAAACAGACCCTTTGGTCCAACCCGTCCATGCCGACCAGATATTTGCCTATAAATATGAAGATAACAGTAGAGCCAAGTAACTTTGTTTTTCGGTAGGCAAAGTTATTTAACATTTACATAGATTCAAGGGCCTAGAAATTCTATGCACCAAATTTGAGGTGCATGCTGGAAAAGGGTGTGCACAAGGATGTTATGATCTGCTTGGAGACAGATAGCTTTTATTTTAGTCTATAGTGACTAACAAAAATGGAATTGCTCAGCAAGATTTTAAGTTTATAAGACTTTCATTGTAATAAATAAACTAAAAGCAACATTGTTTAAATATTATTTAGTAAGCACCTAGTCCTCCAATGTACAGGAAATATAGCCATACCTTTTAGTTTTGTGACACAGCCAAATATCTGTTTGGGGTGGGGGTTGTGAGTGTGAGAAAGTGTGTGTGTGTGTGTGTGTGTGTGTGCGCGCGCACGCGCGTGCGTGTGGTGAGTGCAGTGTCTTAAGTCTGTGAGGGGGTGCATGTGAGAGTGTGAGATCTATATGGGTGTGTGACTCCATACAACCCTGTCACGGTGGACGCTGCAAGACGTGTCAGATTGTGGACATAGATACCACTATTACACATGGGAACACCTCCCACCTTGTACATGGCAGGTACTTATACGTTGCAGGCAAGGATGCCCGGAGGCATGGTTCATTGGGGAAACCGAGCAAAGGTTACGACAATGGATGAATGGGCACCTTACACAATCAACAGACAGGAGGGTTCCCTCCCAGTTGGGGAACACTTCGGTGGTCCAGGACATTCAGCCTCGGACCTTCAGGTGACCATCCTCCAAGGTGGACTTCAGAACAGGCACAAGAAAAAAATGGCCGTGCAGAGGCTGATAGCTAAGTTCGGTACCCATAGGGAGGGCCTCAGCCGGGACCTTGGGTTCATGTCACATTACAGGTGATCACCATTGCACTACACACACACACAGATATTCCTACACACACACTCTCACATACAATGAACACAGGTACACACAGACGCGCACACAGACACCCACACACACCCTAATAGACACACACACTCCCACACTCACACATGCACTCCCTCACAAACTTAAGACACTCTGCACTCACTACACACACACACACAACCCCATCCCAGACAGACAGACACACACACAGACAAAGATCCACATGCACACATATATTTTGTGGGGTGAATTTGTACTTGCAGAGTTACATTGTACTTTGCTCAAAAACTGCATGCATTCATATAGAACTCTGAGCTCAAAAACTGCATGAATTTATGTAATCTCACATTTATCTCACTTCGTAGATTAGAATCAATCTAAACATCATGGCATAGACAGAGAACACAGGGGCCAACACCTTCAACATATTGTCTGGCTATCACCATTGTTAACAGCTAACCCGAGAATGCAACTTTTAAAAAAGGTTTTGTGATTTGAACATGAACGAAGTGAAACTATCATGGTATTCTAACAGATGAAAGGCTTACAGACGATCAATTTTTCAATGTAGAATTTCAGTTACATCACACTGTAAATTTTTTGCTATAAATTCTGTTACGATTGAGCCCTCCACTATCACCTGATGAAGGAGTGTCACTCTGAAAGCTAGTATGCTTCCAATTAAACCTGTTGGACTATAACCTGGTGTTGTGTGATTTTTAACTTTGTACACCCCAGTCCAACACCAGCATCACCAAATCGCAACATATTACAGTTTGTTAAATTGCACACATTGCTAACATTGTCTTTGCTCTGCTACAATGTAGAGTTACAAGAGTTACATGGTGGGTGGTCATCTTCATTCCAAATGATGATGTACAACTGTTGACACCAAATTTGGCAGTAATTATGTACCAAACCTGATTTCCTTTCCACTGAACTAAATTGACGTGACAGTCACAGAGTCATGCAGGATGAATAATTTGGAGCCAATTCAAAATCAGCCATAGTTAAAATTTACCCAATTATGTTTAGCTACAATCATGTCAGAAATGTAAGTAGGTACATATATACTTAAAGTAAAATGGTGGTAAGTTATAAGAATAAAAAGCAAAGATGCTGGAAATCTGAAACAAAAACAGAAATTGCTGGAGAAACTCAGCAGGTCTGGCAACATCCATGGAGAGAAAGCAGAGCTAACGTTTCAGGTTGAATGACCCGACTTTACAAGTTATAAGAATATATTTAAGGAGCAATATTCCTACAAAGGCTGTACTTTCATCAACAAGGAACAAATTTTACAGAGTAATTTTATTTAAATTAATTTGATCTGAGCTGAAATGTTAATTTTCTTCAACAATTAAAACAGTTTGAAAATCATTCCGCAAGAATTTGCAGGAACAATGTTGGTACGTTCTATTCATATGGGACAAAAAAAAACATGTGTAGACATCAATAACCAAGATTATCTAAAAGCTGCCACGGAGGGGTTGGAAATGGTCGATGGTTTGGTGCCTGCTGAGGTTCTAAATGTTCCTTTAGCTCTGACACAAAAGAACTGAGCTAATCACCAGTTTTCAAAATATTGTTTCAGTCTTTAGGAATCCAGGGTACCCACTTGCATCATCTACCCAATTCATCTTATATGATGTACCAGCCTCAAGTCTCACATCAGTTCACAAGTGAGCTGAAAACCAGTAGATGGCTGAGGATGTATCATGTTGAAATCTTAACTGCATCACTGACTCTTGGCTGTTTCTGGAAGGACTACTGGCCCTTAAATTGAGGTTTGTCTGAAAGTTGTAACTAACTGGTCTCCAGGTGTAAGTTCACATTTTTGTGGGGCAATTTTCATACAGATCCACTCTGTTCATATCTGTATACTGGGCAGTAAGGTGATGAAAATAAGATACACAATCTTGACTAGTTAAAAGCCAATCTGTAAACAAAGACTTCTTCGCCTGAGGGCAATGAGAATGTGGAATGTGTTATGAAATGTGCATTTAGGAACAATTTGTTCTGTCATATTTCTTTTGAAAGCAGATGCTATAATCTTGGAACTGAGCTGTATGCTCTGAGCTTAAAAATGTTTCAAGCTTTGGAACAATAGAAGCAGCATGAAGACATGGAGCCAAACTCCCACAGAACCAGGATTTTGTTTTAGCTTTCAATGATTACTGGAGTCTTAAAGCTGGACATGGAAGCTGTTATTCCTCTCTCTGTTACAGCTAAAAGCTCGAGTTCTCTTCTTGCTCCTAGAATTGCATATGATACAATCCATTTTACTGAATTTGCCTTTGCCAAGGGTGCATTTATTTATTTTAAAACTATTTTGGAACAGTTGCTATTTAGTAGTTAAATTATCTATTATCCTGTTAAACTTTCCAATAGAGTTGTTATTCCAATACTTCTTTCTTTTGTTTGTATTTTAACTATAGTATAATAATAATTGTTTTGCTTCAAGCTTGATAGCTTGACCAATTGAATTGCATCTGCAATATAACGCCTTACACTTGCCTTAAAATAAGAAAATGCTGGGGTCTAGGCCATCATCTTAAAATATTTTGAGGGAGTGGTCTGGTCCATAACAAATGCACTTTGAAACATTTCAATATTGGTTCTCTAAGTGCTTACTCCTACTTCCCAAGTAACTAAGATAAAGAAATAAAATGGAAAAATTGTATTTTTAAAAATACAGCTGAAAATGGGAAGCATTTCAATAGATTTACAACTGTCCGGGTAAAAGCCTGTGATCCGAAGTTAGAGCTATATGGTAGTCATAAATGTTTAACATAGTTTATGAGATTATTTAACATTGTTGTTACTGTTACATTGGAGATCATACAGCAATTCTGTGAATAAACAAAAGTAAATTTGAGACAGTCAATGTTTGAAGGCACATAATATTTACTGTTTTCACTTGAAACTTGTGTCTCTCAAGATTGTTACTACTTAGTGAATTGATACCTTGGGTGTTGTTCTAACCAATGTACAGTGCAATATTGTCAAAGATTTTTGTGTAAATACAAGCATGTGGGTTTCAAGGGAGGTCACTATGAATTCAGCTATAACAGAGATCCGTAGGCAAATAAGGTAGAAATCCTATTTTCAATCAATACTGACACAGTAAAAAAATGTATACCCTGCGGATAAGTTTTCACAGTGAGGGTGGGGATGGGCATGGGGTTGGGGAATAGGGAAGTCATAGAGTGAGTTGCTAAACCAACCAAATACACCAGCTGAAGGTCCAACTGATTTTAATGGTCAGTTCGCAAAATAATGTGACTAATTATGTTTCCATCAAAATGGGAAAAAGATCACTCAGAAACATCAGAAAGGAAGGTAATCTAGAGGCTACTCACCAAGTCCAAGGTAAGTGCAGGTAGATATGGGGACTCAAGTACAGTATGAAATCTATGAGGGGAGTGGGTAGAGTCAGAGACAGGGAGAGCTATACTTGCCCTATGAAACCAGAAGGGCCTCTTCAATCAACATACTTTGAGTTCCAGCTATTGTCTGTGGGTGCATTGGGTTAAAGTGTCATTTTGGTCATTTTCATGTATATGATTTTGATTCACATACAAAATCACAACAAAGCTGGAACTGAGTAAGTCCTATTCTAGTCTTCAGTCCAACTAGTCCATGCCAAATATAATCCCAAGCTAAACTAGTCCCACCTGCCTGCACTTGGTCCATATCCCTCCAAACCATTTCTATTCATGCATCCATCTAAATGTCTTTTAATTGTTGTAATTGTACCTGCATCCACCACATCCTCAGGAAGTTCATTCCACACAGGAACCCTCACTCTCTGTGTAAATAATAAACCTCTTAACATCTTTTTAATTTTTTTTCCCCTTTCACATTAAAAATGTGCCTCCTAGTCTTGAAATTCCCCATCTTAGGGAAAGGACAACTACTATCAACTTTACCTATACCTCTCATTATTTTATACATTTCTATATGGTCACCTCTCAACTTCTTATGCTCCAGTGAAAAAAGTCCCAGCCTATCCAGCCTTTCTTTAGAAAGCAAACTTCTCGCAGCCGGCAACATCCTGGTAAATCTCTTCTGAACCCCCTCCAACTTGATAATATCCTTCCTATAACTGGACGATCAGAACTGGACACAGTATTCCAGAAGACCCTCACCAATATCCTGCACAACCTCAACATAACACCCCAATTCCTATTCTCAGAGGACTGAGCAATGAAGGCAAGCATGCCAAACCTCCGTCCTGTCTATATGTGATTCAAACTACAAAGAAATATGCATCTGCACCCCAGGTCCCTCTGATCTGCAACACTACCCAAGGTCCCACCATTAAGTGAATAGCTTCTACCCTTGTTTGTTATAACAAAATGCAATACCTTGCATTTATCAGATTGAACTCCATCTGCCATTTTTCAGCCAATTGACACACTTGGTCAAGATCCCTTTGTAATCTTAGAAATTCTTCTTCACTGTTTACTATGCTATCAATTTTGGTGTCACCTGTAAACTTTCTAACCATCCCTTCTATATTCTCATCCAAATCATTTGCATAGATGACAAACAAAGAGGACCCAGAACCAATCTGTGGGGAACACTGCTAGTCACAGGCCTCCAGTCCAAAAAGCAAACCTCAACCATTACTCTCTGTCTTCTGCAATTAAGCCAATTATGTATGACGATAGTCCTTTGGATAATGTCAAATATCGGCTAGTGCAAATGTTAAACCAGATGTTTACTTCTCATTGTCATAAGCAGCCTTGTTTTTATTCCCAGGGGCTGAGGATTCAAAGATTTTCACAGCATGAATTTATTTTTTTATCTCTTAATGATACAAATAGTTGTTTTAAAAGGGCTAGTTATGTCAACATTTAACAGCTTGACACTTCTACAGAATTTCTCTATCCTTCAGGACATGTATGTCCACTGTGAAAATTTGCATCTCCCAACAAATGGGTTGGTACAATTGGTACAGCAAAATTGGGATGTTTGAGATTGATATTTGAGTTCAAATGTGCCCTGATTATGCAATGTTGAAAGGCGATACTGTAAGATCCAACATTGATTGTTTGAACTCTCCATGTATCATGTTACTAATCCTGAAGAGTTCAGCCATCTGTTCAGCTATTTGAAAACTTTGAAAGACACCTCAGCTTTTATTTTTTCTTTGATCTCAACCTTCTGTTTGGCAATACAAATTCTTTGCCAGATATATAAGGCTTTCATTCAATCTTTGCAGAAAAACTCAACCACATTTTGCCGCGAAAACACTGATGGACATGTGTACTAACATTCACAGAATCAGAAGTCACACAACACCAGGTTATAGGCCAACTGGTTTATTTGAAATCATAAGCTTTTGGAGCGCTGTTACTTTGACAGGTGGCTTCATTGGATTATAACCTGGTTTTGTGTGACTTCTGACTTTGTTCACCCCAGTCCAAAACTGGCATCTCCACATCATAATATTCACTTATGCAGAAGCACTAAGCTATCATTTTAGCTTTGTGACAGATGTAGTCATTTCTTTACTCATTATTTGGATGATATTTCTTTGCTTTGACAAATTTATAAGCTTTTCAAAGATTTCCAAATGTTATTAAAGGTCTTCTGAGTTCCATTTTACAGGTCTACTGGGGAACTGGGGGGGGGGGGGGAGCGGTGAAAGAGAGATGAGGGGCACATGTAGAAAAGTGTAGTGAAGTGTTTGGGGGAATGGGGGTAAGGGGAGTGAAAGCAAGAGGATGGGAATGAAGAGAGGAGTGTGAGGGACTTCACAAAGCTTTGAAGAACTATGCCAACTTTTCTGTGCATTGAGTTTGATCTCTTAATCTAGGCTACCTCAGTATAAGCCTGATTCTATCTCCACCTTGCACCACCCGGTCATCCAGGAGATTAAAATCCAATCATCCAGCACTGCTGGGACAGAGGTAGGATCACAACATTGGAAAAATTGCCAATTCCTGACTCCCACCTCAATGATGCAAATCTGTCCCTTAGGGTCATCTTGGTGAGTTGCTAAACCAAGGCCCACACTGCTCTCTTGGGTGGATGTAGTAGTCAATGAAACAACACAGGTGGCACAGTGGTTAGCGCTGCAGCCTCACAGCACCAGCATCCCAGGTTCAATTCCAGCCTTGGGTGTCTATCTGTGTGGAGTTTTCACGTTCTCCCCATGTCTGCGAGAGTTTCCTCCCACAGTCCAAAGATATGCAGGTTAGGTGAACTGGCCATGCTAAATTGCCCCATAATGTTAGGTGCATTAGTCAGAGATAGATGGATCTGGGTGGGTTACTCTTCGGAGGGTCGGTGTGGACTTGTTCGGCCAAACAAGTTCATCAAGAATATGTTGAAGAGCTTATGCTCAAAATGTCGACCCTCTTGCTCCTCGGATGCTGCCTAACTGCTGAGCTTTTCCAACACCACACTTTTTGACTCTGATCTCCAGCATCTGCAGTACTCGCTTTCTCTGTGTTTGAATTACCGTCAGGTTTCCCATGTTATAAAAGTGATGCATTTCAATTGTACTGCATTGATATGAAAGACAGTGTTTGCTTGTGATTATGAAATACACTGAACAGAATTTTCCACTCCAAGGAGATGGCGAGACAAGTAGTGAGAAGGGGAGATAAATAGATAAGTGATTCTGAAGAAATACTTGGCCCCTTCTTGCCACCTCACCAACTATGTTCTGGGGAAGGTGGTACACTTGCAACTTTCTCAATCCGTCAATTAGTGCCATTATTGGTCATTTACAGGTCATTTCAATTAACAGCCTCTACTTACCACCTCTCTAATTAGCTTTTTTCCCCAACAGGGGAGGAAGAGGGGATGTTTTCCACCAGAGATACACTCCAAATACCCAAAGCTGAAGGCAATTGGAGGCAGCATGGGGGAGCAAGTAGGGAGCTTCTGAAAGCCATATCCCTGTCCTTGCCCCCTCTCCCATGACTGCCACTGCATGGCAAAAAAGGCTTCCTTGCTATTGAATTCTCCAAAGAGTTGACCACAATTGGTGGTCTTTAGGACCCAGAAGCTGTCATAAGCAGCTTCCACTGATACAGGATGTCAGTGCTGAGACCAGCAAAAAGTCAAGAAGCTCAACTGAGCTCTGCCAGTCAGCTCTTAAGTCAATTGACTCATAACAAGTGGAGTTATCTCAATGAGGATGGCATGTTACAAGCCACCTACCACCCCCATCCCCATATCTAGTCACAAAAATAGAAAATCATCCACTTTATAAATGCAAGGTTTTAAAATGCAAAATCCTCTATGTATTTTGTGAGAAATGCTTTACTCCTGTAATAAATTGGTGTGGCAGAGTAAATAAATAAATCAGAGCAAGTTCAATTGAATAAAGCCATATCATTTGATGATTAACTATATACAACAAATAATTAAGTCGGTGTAACATTTCAACAACACAATTCTTTAAAAGGTTTTAGACAAATGTGTCACAAGTAATAAGAAATTCCTCTTTAAGTAATATCTTGAGGGGATCTAAGATGGCTGCAATCTGAGAAGATCACACTGCAGAGCTTCGCATCGCAGCAAGAGCAGGACGGTCCTTTAACCCACCCAACCCAGGTCATCAGGATTTCTTGGGGCGTTGGAGCCCCAAGAAACATTTAAAAATTGACTTACCTGTATTTTCAGCTGTCCAGAAATGCCTAAAAAGGGAGGAGGAGCATCTGAGGCCGGGCCTGCAGAAGCCTCGGAGCCGATTACTCTCCAGGACCTGGTAAACCAGCTCTCGAAATCTCGTGAGATGTTGGGGAAACAGATTGAAGAGAAACTGGCTCCAGTCTCTCTCATGCTGCAGAAGCATGAGCAGCAGCTGGGAGACCTGGAGAAGAGGACGGATGAGGCGGAGCACAGGGTCACAGTGATGGAAGCTGATGCCAGTTCATTCAAGGAAGAGATCCAAGCCCTGAAGACGCAGGTTTGTAATTTGCGTGACCAAGTGGATGATCTTGAAAATAGGGGCAGGAGAAAAAACATTCGGATCATCGGCCTGCCTGAGGGTAAGGAAGGTGAGCGGCCTGCGGAATTTGTTGAAGATTGGCTTCCAAAATTCCTTGACTTGGAGACTGGCATGACAGGATGGAAGATAGAGAGGGTTCACCGGGTTGCAGCGCAGAGGTCCGGTCTGGGTCAACGCCCTCGTCCTTTCCTGGTGCGGTTCCATCATTACCGGGATAAGGAGAGAGTCATGGAGACTTCCAGACTCCAGGGGAAGGATCCAAAGGCCCTAATTTACGAGGGGTCTAAGATCATGTATTTTCAGGACTTTTCAGCGGCGGTGATCCAGAAACGAAAATCATATGATGGTGTCAAGAGAAGATTGAAGGAGCTTGGGATTCAGTACTCCCTGAGATATCCGGCAGTGCTTCGGATCACCTTAGATGGATCCATGCATCTCTTTGACACATCGGAGAAGGCAAGGGACTTTCTGGACAAACTAACCTAATTTAAACAATTGTAGTATGTATAAATATTGTTGTTTGGGTATGCGTTTATCATTCTGTAAAAGAAATGGAGGAAATCCGGTTGGAGCTTTATTTTTCCCCTTTTTTTTCCTCTATTGATAATAATTTGGTTCAAACTATGTCTGGTGGTGATTAAGATGGATATTTTAAATTTCTAAATTAGAACATACCAAAGGATGGGTGGGGCATTTATTCCCCTTTTTTTATAAAAGAATGTTTTTTTATTCATATTGATATTCTATGGGTGCTTATTCTTTTTTAGCTTGTGCTTGTGATATGGTTCTAGCTGGGAGAAGTGAAGGTGGTTGAGATGGTTAGATGCCTATTTATGGGCAGTTCGGGATGGGTAGTTGCCCCCTCCGGGCAGGGAGTGAGTTCCCCTACTCAGCGCTATTGGTGCTTTATATGTTGGTTTGTTTTCTGGTTTTTGTTGTATTTTATTTTTAATAATTTTGCATGTTTGTTAAATGTAGTGGTTTTAGTTTATGTAGTTTTTATATTTGGTGGACCATGCAACACTAAGACTCAGCAATTTGTGGTTCGGATTCCTCCTCTCTGGAATTTAAATGTAATTGCAGAAGATTGCGGTTAATGATTTGATTAAATGGTGTACCTGGAATATCAAGGGAAGTCACTCACCAATTAAGAGGAAGAAGGTACTCTTGAGTCTTAGAAAGAAGGTGGATATTGCTTTGTTACAGGAGACACATTTGGATGACAAGGAGCATCTGAAATTACAGCAGAATGGCTTTGACCGAGTTTATTTTTCATCATTTAATATCAGAAGTAGGGGAGTAGCTATATTTGTAAGGAAAAATCTCTCATTTAAATTGTTGGAATGTGTTAAAGACACATACGGGAGGTTTGTAATTCTTAAAGCCTTGATAAATGGGGAAGAATATGGCATTTTAAATGTTTATTCTCCCCCAGCTCATCCTCTTAAATTCTTGGTAGATGCTTTTTCTAGAGCTGAAAATGTGTTGCTGGAAAAGCGCAGCAGGTCAGGCAGCATCCAAAGAGCAGGGGAATCGATGTTTTGGGCATAAGCCCTTCTTCAGGACTCAAAAAAAACCTGATCTCCAGCATCTGCAGTCTTCACTTTCTCCTCGAAGATGCTTTTTCTAATCTGATAAGTCTCAAGTCTCGGCACATCATTATAGGGGGAGATTTTAACTGCCTCATGGACCCCACAGTAGACAGGTTACCTAAAGGTCCCTCGATACCCTCTGCATAAACTAAACAGTTATTGGGTTTGTGTGGGGAATTAGGGTTGGTGGATGTCTGGAGGTGTCTCCATCCTACAGGTAGGGATTCTCGTTTTTCTCCCATCTGCACAGATGTCACACGAGGATTGATTTTTTTCTGACCCCTGCGGTAACCCTGGATCTGGTGGCATTCTGTACGATTGGTAATATTGCCATCTCTGATCATGCTCCAGTGTACCTCATGGTTAAAATTAAGGATGTTACAGTGTATTCAAGGTACTGGCAAATGGACCCCTTTATTCTCATGGACAGCAAGTTTGTGGAGTATTTCTCTAGGGAATTTCGGGCATTCCTAGACATCAACATAGGCTCGGTTGATAGCTCATCTGATCTCTGGGAAACTTCCAAAGCTTATGCCAGAGGGTCCGTTATTTCATATTCCACAAGTAGGAAGCGGCAGAAGGGTGAGCAGCAACGTCTCCTTGAAGCACGGTTGAAGGCAGCAGAGAAGGCTTATTTTGACAGACCCTCATTGGTCAAACTACAGAATATTATGGCACTGCGGTCTGCACTAAATTCCATACTCACGCAGACAGCAAAGAAGGAGCTGGCTTTTGCAAAGCAAAGATTATACGAGCATGGTGACAAGCCAGGCAAATACTCAGCATACCTTGCCAGAAAGAGAAGTGCCCCACAAACCATTACAGCGATTAGGGAAGGATCTGGGAACCTACCATGCGATTCTAAAAAGATTAATGTGGCGTTCCAGAGATTCTACTCTAAGTTATATCAGTCTGAGAATTGTGAGGAGGTGCAGGCCAAAATGGAATCCTTTTTTAGAGATCTGAAGCTCCCGGGTGTGACTCCTGAACAACAGTCCTTTCTCAATGCCCCAGTATCAGAGCAAGAAGTGCAGGAAGCTGTGAGGCAGCTTCAGAGTGGAAAGGCGCCCGGTCCTGATGGACTTCCCAGTGAATTCTATAAGGAATTTATAAGTATACTGTCAGGCCTGATGCTGAATATGTTTAATGATTCATACAGTCATGTTTGTCTCCCACCATCTCTGAGAGAGGCCAATATTTCACTTATCCTTAAAAAGAGAAGGATCCGGAAGACTGTGCTTCATACAGGCCCACCTCACTCTTAAATGTGGACTTTAAGATCCTCTCTAAGGCTCTTGCATTAAGGCTGGAGACTGTGTTACCCTCTATCATTAAAGAGGATCAGACAGGCTTCATAAAAGGTCGCAGATCCTCCAATAACATTAGGAGGCTGCTGAACGTAATTCAAGCATGTCAACAGCAGTCAATACAGGGATTGGTGGTTTCTTTAGATGCAGAGAAGGCATTTGACCGAGTTGAGTGGCCGTACCTTTTCCATACTCTAGACCGGTTTGGTCTGGGCGAAGTTTTCATAAGATGGATAAAGATTCTCTACAGTGTACCTCTCACTGCGGCCATTACCAACAGGGTACGATCAAGCAATTTTAATATTTCTAGGGGCAGCGGCAGGGCTGTCCCCTTTCACCATTACTTTTTACGTTGGTGATTGAACCGTTGGCAGAGGCCATTCGTGGGGATCTCAATATATCACCTCCAGAAGTGGGGTCAAAATTACATACGATCTCACTGTATGCAGATGATGTTCTAATTTTCTTGACAAATCCAGCAGTCTCAGTGCCTTGCCTGATACAATGCATTCACACGCTTGGCGCTTTTTCAGGGTATAAGATTAATATTGCTAAATCAGAGGCTATGCCTATGGGTGGTCTTATGAAAGAGTTGGCTCTTGAGAGTGACTATAGATTCCCATTTAGGTGGTCACAGGGGGGTTTTGTGTATTTGGGCATATTCATTACTCCAGTTCTGGATTGGCTGTTTCAATTATTTGAAAAAATTAAACAAGATCTCCAAAGATGGGAGGCACTTCCAGTCTCATGGTTGGGTCGGATAGCACTTATTAAGATGAATATTCTTCCTCGCTTGCTATACCCTATATGGATGCTCCCCCTGATTTTCAATGAACAAACACTCAGGAGACTGAACAGTTGGTTCAGCTCCTTTATTTGGCACCACAAACGGTCCCTCATTAAATTAGCCAAACGGCAGTTGCCTCACAGATTGAGGGGAGTAGACCTTCCGGACATTAAAAATTACGAATTAAGTTCGCTTTTGACCTACGTAAGTGATTGGGTTTATGGGGACCCTCTTTCAACATGGCTAGATATCGAAGTCTCCCAAGCAAGGTGCCCCCTTACCAGTTTACTGTTTTTGGACAAGGTGAGGACAGTTAGGGAATATTGCCATAACCCAATCGTCATCAATACTGTTAAAACATGGAGGGCAATTCGGCAGAGGGAAGGTAATATTGGCAAAACATCTTTGTTTACACCTTTAGTGGGTATGCCGAGTTTTCAACCAGGTCTGATAGATTCAGGATTTAAACGTTGGGCAGCTAGGGGTATATCTTGCATGGGTGATTTATTTGAGGGAGATGTAATGATGCCCTTTGATCAGTTAGTACGGAAGTACGAGTTACCTAATAGAGACCTCTTTCGTTTTTTTCAAGTTAGAGATTTTATTCAAAAAAAGACCACACTTTTGACTGATACCTACAAATCTGACATAGAAAGAGGGGTACTAAGGGGTAAGAGTACACTCTCTGTCAGTACTCTATATCACCAATTGGGGGGTGCCACCTCAGATGAGTCTGATCGACTCTGCAAGATGTGGGAAAGAGAGCTGGGTGTTGATGTTTCTTCAGAGGCATGGGAGGATATTTGGGAGAATGCAAGGAAGACATCAATTTGCAATAGGACCCATGCTTTATAGGTGAAGATTCTCCACAGGGTCCACTTAGCCCCAGACTGTTTGTCAAAATTTAAACCAGGAGTATCTTCAGAACGCCCCAAGTGCAGGGTCTGCATAGGTACTCTTACCCATTGTCTTTGGTCTTGTGACAGGCTTCAAACATATTGGAGCGCTGTGGTGGGTGCAATGGAGAGGATTTTAGGTGTAGGGTGGAGAAGGACCCTATTTCACTCCTTTTGGGCCTACCCATTGTACTTCCTGCAGACTCGCATAAGGAAAAACTTTTCAATATTCTTACATTCTGTGCAAGGAAGAATATGTTGCTAGGTTGGATATCAGAAAAAACCCCCGAGGCCTGGTGGGTTGGCGGAAGATTGTTATGGAGCATATTCCCCTGGATTTTCTCACAAATATGGTACACCACAAAACTGAGAATTTTTACAAGACATGGCAACCCTTTTTGAAATACCTGGACACAGATTTATCTGCCACATTAACAAGGGCTTTTATATAGCCGTAACAATTGTGTTTCATGAGTCCAATATCCAGGGAGGAGGAACTGTGAATGTATGAGTGTTTTGTTTGGCTGGGCTGAGTTATTACTATTTATTTGTTTGTTGTTAGGTATTTATTTAGTTAGTTAAATAGCTGGTTTAGTTTTTTTTAATTTTATACTTCTCTGTATATGTTTATACATTAGTATAGGAGGTTGTGTGTTGGGGAATTTTTTTTTATTATTTGGGGTTTTTTTTGTACTGTTTTGAATTGCATTGTTTTGTATTTGTTGTAATATTTAAAAATCTATTTTTCCTTCATAAAAATATATTACAAAAAAAAAAGTAATATCTTGAATATGATGGCTCTTTAGCATTCTATGAATGAGTTGTATTTGCATGGAACTAATATGCTTGGAACTAATTTGATAAGCATTTCAAAACAGTTTATATAAATAGCCTTCTGAAGGTCTTCATCACTCATCCTTAGGAAAGATGACAAGAGTGAATGACGCATTACAATCCCTCCTGGGGTTCTGCCAATAATTATACAATTTTTGGAACTGTCTTTCTAATTGCAATGTCTTTATTCACACAATCTACTTAACAGTTTTTGTTAAGATTGGTATTATCTTGGCAGCAGTTGGAAGCTGTTACCTAAAATATATACATAAAGGTTTCATCTAAGTAGTGTTGCCTTTTAAGTTCACATTATTCTGTCAGGTATTCAACATCTACTATTAGTCCGTGAGGCAATCTGCGAGGTTAAGAAAAAACACATGGTTCAAGCCTCTCATTTTATAAAATAGAGTTATCAAACACTGTTCGCTTAAGGCTCTTTCCAAATTCCATGGCTTGCTCAAGCAACTTAAGTTAAAAACTGATAAGCAGGCAGGAAAAGGCATCAATAAAAGTGAGCAAGTGTTTAATTGCACTTAGAATAGAGTCACTGCTGCTTCCTATTAGAACCAGGTTATACAATTCCTTTGTGAATAAACAAAGTTATTGTTTGGCAATACTTACATCAACAACAGTAAATTATTCTCAACAAGGCATGAACTGATAATAAAAGCAGCTTGAATATCAGTGCAACTTGCAAGTTCTCATGCCCCTTCAGGATTTATCTAAATTACGGGGAAAATGGGCGGCACGGTGGCACAGTGGTTAGCACTGCTGCCTCACAGCGCCTGTAGACCCGGGTTCAATTCCCGACTCAGGCGACTGACTGTGTGGAGTTTGCACGTTCTCCCCGTGTCTGCGTGGGTTTCCTCCGGGTGCTCCGGTTTCCTCCCACAGTCACAAAGATGTGCGGGTCAGGTGAATTGGCCATGCTAAATTGCCCATAGTGTTAGGTAAGGGGTAAATGTAGGGGTACGGGTGGGTTGCGCTTCGGCGGGTCGGTGTGGACTTGTTGGGCCGAAGGGCCTGTTTCCACACTGTAAGTCTAATCTAATCTAAATAGATAGAATGGCAGGTCTAACATACGAGGAACAGCTGAGGATCCTGGGATTGTATTTGTTGGAGTTTAGAAGTTTAAGGGGAGATCTAATAGAAACTTAGAAGATAATACACGCCTTGGAAAGGGTGGACGCTAAGAAATTGTTTCCGTTGGGCAAGGAGACTAGGACCCGTGGACACAGCCTTAGAATTAGAGGGGGTCAATTCAGAACATAAATGCGGAGACATTTCTTCAGCCAGAGAGTGGTGGGCCTGTGGAATTCATTGCCGCGGAGTGCAGTGGAGGCCGGGACGCTAAATGGCTTCAAGCCGAGACTGATAAATTCTTGATGTCACAAGGAATTAAGGGCTACGGGGAAAATGCTGGTAAGTGGAGTTGAAATGCCCATCAGCCATGATTAAATGGCAGAGTGGACTCGATGGGTCGAATGGCCTTACTTCCACTCCCATGTCTTATGGTCTTATTAAATATTGATCAATCAATTAATATTACGTTTTAATATCTAATAAATATTTAAAATAATTAATATACCAGTTTGGTACTCCTTTTTAGCACATGTGCACTGAAAGCTGACTCTACACAATTCTATACTCTTTGTGGGAGACTTATCAGTCTCTCACTGTCACCATGGGGAAGTTTTTACTCCATTTCTGAAGGAAAGGATAGGGAGTATACTTACTGAGGTTCGGCTTCAGGTTTTCACTCAAATTAATTTGCATCATCATAAACAAAACTTTGAAAGAATCAACTCAACTCAGTGCAACATGCCATAATTGATTCTTTATTTTTCTTTCCACTGAAAAATTCTTTCTGTTTTAAGTGAGTGGTAATCTGCTGCAGCTTTATCAAATTAGCTGACAATGGGTTCATCAGATCTTCAAACATTTTTATACAGGGTGTCCAGTCCTCCCTTGTGGTTAACGAGTTTTAAAATTACTGAAAATTACTTTAAAAAAATTGCACTGAACCACTTAATGATTTGATTTCTGTAAATTGGCTAGTTTATGGGTAAAAACAACAGTTTTAATGAGAGACTAGTGTTTGTGTGCCTCAGGAAAAAATGCAAAGTTTGAAGATCAGGAACAAATTTTCACAATTCTGGCTGGACCAAGCCAGGTCCACGGACAGAGCCGATCTAGGCAAACCAAATCTGGAGTCAATATTGGAAATTGCGGAAAACACAAGTGGTTTTGGGATGAAATTGACTGAGATTTAAAAGTCCTGATCTTGTGTGCTGTTTCAACAGATTTCAACCAGATTCTACTGATAACTGGAGATAGGAAGAAACATTAACCCCAAGTTTATGTAAAATTAATGTAATGAAAGGCCATTGGAATTGATCTTCCAGAAAGAACTGACTATAAATACTTTTTGCTGAGTGTATCTACTCCTCGCACCACGACTATGCGCATTTGTTGATCAATCTGTGAGGGTTTGCTCGATTTTATTCATGCTGCCATCGCACTATGTACTCTTTTGTGACATTAAAAGCAACCAGCAAATCTATAAAAACATTTAATTGAAAAATCAATTATTCACATTTTTAATTTGCTTGCTGATGTGATACTGCCCCAGAAGATTTTCTGCAATTAAGTGTTTACTGAAGCAGAAATATTAGTCACAGAATGACAGGATTTAAGAACAGGAGTTGTTCTTTCAGCACTTTGGGACTACTCCGCTACTCAATAAGAGCATAGATGATGCGTTGGTGGTTTCAACTGCATCTGCCTCCCTCAGCCTTTGACTCTATTCCCTATCAAAAATCTAATTTATGCATACTTGAAAAAAATTCAATGACTCAGCCTCCACTGCTTTCTGTTAGAAGAGAATTCCACAGAATAACAACCACAAAAAAAAACTCCTTAACATCATCTTAAAAGGTAGACTTCTTATTCTTAAATATTGTCCCCCACTTCCAGTCTACCCCACAAGAGATAACTTTATCCTGTATTATGTCTCCTCAAGACCATGTATATTTTAATAACATCACTTCTCATTCTTCTGAACCATAATAGCTATAGCCCAACCTATTCCACTTTTTTTCAAAAGAAAACCTTTAATCCCAGGAATGAGTTGAGTGAACTTTCCCTCAAGTATTCCTAATGCAATTATATCCTTTAGCAAATAAGGAAATTAAAATTATACACATTTTTCTAATTGTGATCTCACAAAGACACTTCATGCAGTTAAACTTCCTTACATCAATATCCATTCCCCTTTTAATACACATAAAGGGATGAATTTTCCCCTCCATGAAGTGAAGAGAATAACAGCACGTTTAATGATTTAATCAGATCAGAATCCAAAATCAGAATCTTGCCATCGAGATAAACTTCATACTTAGGTCCTCCTTTCTTAGATGGCAAGAAGCATATGTCATTATCTTGTATCTTACTGATTGCACAACTTGACAGGATTAATTTCTGTCTCATTGAGATGCTCAATGACAGTTTTGCTAGGACCTCTTGATACCTCAATCAAATGTGACCTTGATATCAAGGGCTATCACTGTCACTTTTGTCCATGTTTGAACCAAAGTTGAAATGAGGTCTGGAGCTGAGTGGCCCTGGGAGAGTCTAAACAAAGCAATGAGCAGGTCCTTGCTGAGCAGATGCTGCCTTTTAGCACTGTTGATGACATCTTCCCTCACTTTACTGTTTGAGAGTAGTCAGATGAAGCAGTAGTTGGTCAGATTGGATTTGTTCTGCCTTTTGTATGCAGGACATACCTAGACAATTTTCTACATTGTCAGGTTGATGCCAGAGTAATAGTTGGACTGGAATAGCTTGGCTAGGTGTGCGGCTGGTTTTGAAGAACAAGTCTTCAAATGCTGTCACGGCCTATAGCCTTTGCAGGTATCTAGCGCCTCCAACTGTTTCGTCATTTCTTGTGGAGTGAATTGAATTGGCTGAAGATTGGCATGGGTGTTTCTGGAGACCTCTGAAGGAGGCTGAGGTTAATCATCCACTTCACACTTCACACTGGTTGAAGACTGTTGCAAAGGCTTCAGCTTATCTTTTACACTGATGTGTTGGTCACTCCCATAATTGAGGATGGGGATATTTGTGGAACCTTCCCCTCCAAATACCCCAACTGCATTCCAAATACTAATGAATTAAGTTGTAACTGAAGTACCTCATTGTGTGGTTCACTTAGACACCATACTATTAGATAATAATGCCTGGAAAGAACATGTAAGACAATCAGAAGACCTGTTTAAGCAATTGCTGTAAGGCAGTTAGTAATAAGTTTTGCCAGGATTGAACGTGCAAAGAAAAGTTAACTTAATGGTGATACGTCATAGGTAAGGGGTAGTCTTGACGAGAACAACAAAAATAAAAAGCTAAAAATCACACAACACCAGGTTATAGTCCAACAGGTTTATTTGGAAGCACTAGCTTTCGGAGCGCTGCTCCTTCATCAGGTGATTGTAGAGTATAAGATTGTAAGACACAGAATTTATAGCAAAACCTTACAGTGTGATGTAACTGAAATGATATATTGAAAAAGAACTAGATTGTTTGTTAAGTCTTTTAGAATTAACATGTTGGTTTCACTTCTTTCATATGTAAATCGCAATACCTTTTTTTAAAAGTTACATTCCCGAGTGAACTTTAACAATTGGTGTCATGTCGGCCCAGATAATGCATTAAGGTGTGAGCTGCCCTGTGTGAGACTGTCTGTGCCACAATGTTCTAATCTAAAACAACAGATTTACAGAATTTTACATGGATTCATGCAGTTTTTGAGCAAAATAAAATGTAATTCTGCAAGTACAAATGCATCCCACAAACTTATATGTGTGTGTTTGTGTATGTGTCAGGAGGGGGGTTATGAGTGTCTGTGAGAGAATGTGTGTATGTGAGTGAGTGTAAAGGGGTATAAGTCTGTGAGAGAGTGCAAGTGTGCGTGTAAGCATGGGAGAGTATGTGTGAGCGAATGAGAGAGAGCCTGTGTATAAGAAAGGGTCTATGTAAGTGTATGGGTCTGCAAGAGTGTGTGCGTGTCTGGAGAAGCATGTGTATGCCTATAAGAGTTTGTGTGTGTAGGAGTGTCTGTGTGCCTGTGTCTATGTGTGTGTGTAGTGCAGTGGGGTCACCTGTAGTGTGACATCAACCAACGTCCCGGTTGAGGTCATTCCATGGGTACCGAACTTGGCTATCTGCCTCTGCTCAGCAACTTTGCATTGTTGCCTGTCTTGAAGTCTGCCTTGGAGGACGGTCAGCCAAAGGTCCAAGGTCGAATGTCCCGGACAGCTGAAGGGTTCTCTGGCTGGGAACACTCCTGTCTGTTGATTGTTATGTGGACACTGGGACCTTGGGTTCATGTCACACTACTGGTGACCCCACTGCACTATACACTCTCTCTTTCTCACACACACATACAGACACACACGCAAACCCTCTCTTATACACAAGCTCTCTCTCATACAGTTACACACACATTCTCGCACAGACTTATACCCCTTTACACTCACACCCATATCCACATTCTCTCACACACACTCATAACATCCCCACCGACACACACATATAGTTTGTGGGGTGAATTTGTACTTGCAGAATTACATCTTTTGTTCAAAAACAGCATGAATCCACGTAAGATTCTGTAAATCCGTTTTTTAAATTAGAATCAGTCTGACCATTGTGGCACAGACAGTCTCACACAGGGCAGCTCACATCTTAATGCACTATCCGGGCCGACACGACACCAATTGTTAAAGTTCACTTGAGAATGTAACTTTAAAAGAGTTTTGCGATTTACATATGAAAGAAGAGAAACCAACATGCTCATTCTAAAAGATGGGAGACTTAACAAACAATCCAGGTCTTTTTCAATATATAATTTCAGTTACATCATACTGTAAGCCTTTTCTATAAATTCTGTGTCTTATGATCTTATACTCCACAATCATCTGATAAAGGAGCAGCGCTCCGAAAGCGAGTGCTTCCAAATAAACCTTTGGACTATAACCTGGTGTTGTGTAATCTTTAACTTTGGACATCCCAGTCCAACACCGGCATCTCCAAATCAGCAAAGGTAAAGGCACTGGTTCAATTTCTTGTGCTAAACTCTAAATGGGATATAATGAGATTTCAGCACCTTACTGAGACCTCCAACAGACCTGTTTCGGAAAGAGGCAAAGGTCGTGTGGCCAGCAAGGTGTCTTGCAGATTTAGAGAAGTTGAAGGTAATCCTAACTAATGAACAGGTGTGGGCTGTCCCTCAGTTCTTGTCTTGGTGGGTATTAAGGATGATGAATAGAGTAGCCAATGGGGTATTTCTCTAAGGAATTAAACCAATCGCAGAAGAAGTATCTACTGTGAGAAGATCTTAGGTTATAATTGACTCTTGACCATTTTGAAATCTATGTTTATCATGACTGCAAAGAAACTGTAACAAATACCTACTATAATCCCTGTCTTTTTTTGGAGAAATCTAAAATCAAAATGTAAGATCACTTTGATTAACAACAGCTTATTAACTCAACCCTATCAAAATTGTTCACCTTACTGCAAAATAACTGCCTTATCAAGAAAGTAATCATCCTGATATTGAGTAAGAATTTAAGAGCAAGATAACAAGAAATTATATAAATCCGGCATAAACAGTGGGTGAGAATGAATAGTTTGAATTTGCCTGGGTCTTATTGGGTGCATGTCATGTGTACCTTATGATGAAACACATTTTATCTCATTTCAGGGTACAGGCATGTAAGGGACCACATTTCTTTTCCTTCAGACTCAAAACTAGAAAATGGAATTTGACTCTGCTAGCTGGCTAGAAATATCAGGTGAGTTTTTTCAACTTGCCAGGAAATTCAGAAAGTGGGATTACGTGGTGTACACACATAGCTACATAGATTATGGCACCTTTTGGAGCAGTGAGGTGGATACTTTTTTGAACTCACAGGCACAAGATGCTCTGGGCAGTTCAAATTCTGCCTAACAGCAGCCTTTGGATTGGTCTAGCTGCAATTTTGACAGTCCTGTGAATGCACTGTACTTGTCATTAAGTCCAGAAACTTGTAGACAAGAAACATATTACACTCTTGCTCAGTGAAAAGGTCAAATGCAAGAAATTGGAAAAGAAGGCATTCTAATACAAGAAAAGACCTAGGTCCACTTGATCAGCTTTTGAATTGAAAATCGATCACTGCTCCACTGACATCATATCATCATCATTAAAAATCTAAATAAATGTGAGAATTAACTCATTCCACCCTTGTCGTCTGAACTCTGATAAACTTTGTTTATCCAGATCTATATCTTCCACCCCTAATTTTTGTATCATCTGTTTTTGTCTGTCTAATTCATGAAAGAATGTGTGTTTGGGATTTTAAAGAGGTTGGTTTAAGACACAAGGTAGTAAATCAATAATCTATTTTTGCCATTTGTTGAAGAATACATTTGTTTACAATAGAGTTATTTTCCTGTTTATGATGCAACCTGGGTGAATTACTTTTGTCCTTCTTCACAGTCCATCGGGTAACGTGATCACCTTGGTGATTTAATTTACATATTTGTGATTGCTTGTGGAATAGTGGGACTCAATTACCAACAAATGCTTTCCAGCTGACTTGTGGCAACACCATGAATCTTGTAATGCAATATTTTATGTTACACTTTTCATATTCTTTTTGGGAATCCAAGTGCACCACATCCACATGATCCCCTTTATATCCACTTGGCTTATTACCTCATCAAACATTTTGTTTTTGATCAGTAGCAAACCCCAGGAGGTTAATAGTGGAGAAATAGTGATGGCAATGTCAAATGGAGGTTGTTAGTTTCTCTTATTGGAATGAACATTGTCTGGCATTTGTCTGGTGCAAATGTGCCTTGCCTTTTTGAGTACAAGCCTGCATATTGTTGGTCTTGTTGCATTTCAATACAGACTGCTTCAGTGTCTAAGAAGCTGTGAATGGTGCTGAACATTATACATCAGCAGTGACCATCCCCACTTCGGAATTTATGATTCAAGGAAAGTAATTGATGAAGCAGCTGAAGATGGTTTTGCCAAAGACATTACCATGCATCACCAAGTAAAACATATGACATGTTTTTATAGCAAGATGAATGACATTTTTGGACACTAGTGAATAAAAGTACAAACATTTAAGGATAGGCAGTGATTAAATGAAACCTACTTCTGAGATGCTTTACAGTATTGACCGCAATGATTAATGCCAAGGGACAGTCATGGAGTCATAGAGATGTACAGCATGGAAACAGACCCTTCGGTCCTACCCGTCCATGCTGACCAGGTATCCCAACTTAATCTACTCATACCTGCCAGCACCAAGCCCATATCCTTCCAAACCCTTCCTATTCTTATACCCATCCAAATGCCTTTTAAATTTTGCAATTGTACCAGCCTCTACCACTTCCTCTGGCAGCTCATTCCATACATGTGCCATCCTCTGTGTGAAAACGTTGCCCCTTAGGTCTCTTCTACATCTTTCTCCTCTCACCCTAAACCTATGTCCTCTAGTTCTGGATTCCCCGACCCCAGGGAAAAAACTTTGTCTACTTATCCTATCCATGCCCCTCATAATTTTGTAAACCTCTATAAGGTCACCCGTCAGCCTCCAATGCTGCAGGGAAAACAGCCCCAGCCTGTTCAGCCTCTCCCTATAGCTCAAATTCTCTATCCCTGGCAACATCCTTGTAAATCTTTTCTGAACCCTTTCAAGTTTCACAACATCCTTCCGGTAGGAAGGAGACCAGAATTGCACGCAATATTCCAACAGTGGCCGAAGTGATGTCCTGTACAGCCGCAACATGACCTCCCAACTCCTGTACTCAATACTCTGACCAATAAAGGAAAGTATACCAAATGACTTCTTCACTATCCTATCTATCTGCGACTCCACTTTCAAGGAGCTATGAACGTGCACTCCAATGTCTCTTTGCTCAGCAACACACCCTAGGACCTTACCATTAAGTGTATAAGTCCTGCTAAGATTTGCTTTCCCAAAAAAGCAGCACCTCGCATTTATCTGAATTAAACTCCATCTGCCACTTCTCAGCCCATTGGCCCATCTGGTCAAGATCCTGTTGTAATCTGAGATAATCCTCTTCACTTTCCATTACACCTCCAATTTTGGTGTCATCTGCAAACTTATCAACTGTACCTCTTATGCTCGCATCCAAATCATTTAAGTAAATAACAAAAAGTAGAGGACCCAGCACCGATCCTGGTGACACTCCACTGGTCACAGGCGTCCAGTCTGAAAAAAAACGCTCCCACTACCTCCTGTCTTCTACCTTTGAACCAGTTCTGTATCCAAATGGCTAGTTCTCCCTGTATTCCATGAGATCTAACCTTGCTTTTACATGCATGATGGCTCTTTCTCTCTCCCTCCTCCTCCTCCAGTTTGTTTCTCTCCTTTTCCACTTTGCATTAATTTAATGTAACATAGAGAAATAAGAAGACATGATCTGTATCAGTTCTGCCCAGTAACTAGTTTGTATGACCTGATTGCCATTGCTAATTGATCAACTGCTATTGAAATACAGCCTTAACAACAGAACACAAGGTCTTAAGTTTGATATTTTGCTATTTCATACCTTCTATCTCAGAGATTTTGGTCAGAGAGAAAGAGAGTAACACCTTTTGCAGGGAAAATCTGTCCTCTACTAGCTACCAGACAGACTGTTAAAGAAAGATTGTCCTCTGGATAAGGGAAAAGGATTTGCAAGGATTGAAAGCCATGAAAGATACAGCCTGGTAAAGCCAGGAGAACGAATTACTGAAGTAAGGCTTACTGATGGAACTTCAGTAATTCTCAAGAAAGGACCTTCACCCTTCACCAGGCACTGGACATTACATCTCAGCAAAATGGGGAGAAATGGATCCATTAGAATGACTTTAAAAAAGAAATCCTTTAAAGACTGCATCTCTGCTATAAAATATATCTATGCAGCATGGAGTTATCAGTTGCATTAAGAAATAAATAAAGGTTATCTTTTGTGCAGTTTTATTAGTTTACTTTCTGATGAAGGGACGAACAGGGATGGCAGCACAGGGAAAGGAATGTTCCTCCTGCATGATGTTTGAGATGAGGGATGCCATTAGTGTTCCAACCAAGTACATTCTGCAGGAAGTGCACCCAACTCTCGCTCCTCCAAGACTGTGTTAGGGAACTGGAGTGGAACCTGGATGAACTTCAGATCATTCAGGAGGCAGAGTCTATGAAAGGTAAGAGCTACAGGGAAGTAGTTACTCCTAGGCACAAAGAAAGCTGGGTAACTGTTAGAAAAAAAGTCAGTGCATGGATCCCCTGTGGTAGTCCCCCTGAAAAACAAGTATACCGTTTTGGGGTGCAAGTCTCTGGCACAGAGTCTGTCCCTATTGTACTGAAGGGAAGTGGGAGAAAGGAGGAGAGTGTTAGTCACTGGAGACTCAATAGTTAGAGGGTCAGATAGAAGGTTTGTTGGGAATGATCGAGACACATGGTTGGTGTGTTGCCTCCCAGGTGCCAGGGTCCATGATGTCTCAGATCGTGTCTTTGGAGTCTTGAAGGGAGAGGGTGACCAGCCCCAAGTCATGGTCCATGCCAACGATATAGGTAGAAAGAGGGATAGGGAAGTAAGGCAGGATTTCAGGGAGCTAGGGTGGAATCTGAGACCTAGAACAAATAGAATTGTTATCTCTGATTTGTTATCCTTGCCACGTGATCGCAAGGTGAGGAACAGTTAGAGATATCAGCTAAACACATGGCAGCATGGAAGGTGCAGGAGGGAGGGTTTCAGGTATATGGATAATTGGGGCTCATTTTGGGGATGGTGGGATCTCTACAAACAGGACGATTTTCATTTGAGCCAGAGGGGTATGAATATCCAGGGTGGGAAATTTGCTGGTGCTGTTTGGGTGGGTTTAAACTAGCTCAGCAAGGGGGTGGCAACCTGAGTTGTAGTTCCAGTGCACTGGAGAATGAGAGTAGGGAGGAGATGGACAGGATTTCACGGTCACAGGAATGTGTTGGCAACAGCAAGCTGGTTTGACAATGCCAGGAGTATCCAGAATAAGGCAGGTGAGCTTGTAGCATTAATAGGTACCTGAGACTTTGATGTTGTGGCCATTTCGGAAATGTGGATAGAGTAGGGTCAGGAATGGATATTGCAGGTTCCACGGTTTAGATCCTTCATTAAGATCAGGGAAGGTGGTAAAAGAGGGAGGGGTGTGGCTTTGTTAGTGAGCCACAGTATAACAGTGGCTGAAAGAACTTTTGATGAGGACTCATCTACTGAAGTGGTATGGGCTGATATTAGAAACTGGAGAAGAGGTCACACTGCTGGGAATTTTTTTTATAGGTCTCTGAAAAGTTCCAGGGATGTGGAGGAGAGGATCAGCAAAACAATTCTGGGAAGTAGTGAAAGGAACAGGGTGGTGACTATGGGGGACTTTAACTTCCCTAACATTGACTGGAAATGCTAGAATTTCAATACGTCAGATGGATCAGTTTTTGTCCAATGTGTGCAGGAGGGTTTCCTGACACAGTATGTCGAAAGGCCAATAAGAGGGGAGGCCACACTGGATCTGGTTCTTGATAATGAACCAGGCCAGGTGTTTAATTTAGTGGTAGGTGAGCACTTTGGAGAGAGTGATCATAATTCAGTTACGTTTAGTTTAGCGATGGAAAGGGATAGGTATATGCCACAGGGTAAGAGTTATAAATGGGGGAAAGGCAATTATAATGCGATTAAGCAAGAATTAGGATGCATAGAATAGGGTAGCAAAATGCAGGGGATGGGGACAATCGAAATGTGGAGCTGGTTTAAGGATAGGTATGTCCCTATCAAGAGGGAGTAAGTGATAAGGTAAGGGAACCACAGTTTACTACAGAAATTGCATCTCTTGTTAAGTGGAAGAGGGAGGCTTATGTGACGATGAGACGAGATGGTTCAGATGAGGCGATGGAGAGTTACAGATTAGCTAGGAAAGATTTAAAGAGAGAATTAAGAAGAGCAAGGAGGGGACATGAGCAGTCTTTAGCAGATAGAATAAAGGAGAACCCTAAAGCATTCTATAGGTATGTGAGGAATAAAAGGATGACTAGGGTAGGAATAGGGCCAGTCAAAGACAGAAGTGGGAAGTTGTGTGTGGGCCCTATTGAGATTGGAGAGGTGCTAAACAAATATTTCTCATCAGTTTTCACTCAGGAAAGGAGAATATTGTAGAGAAGAAGATTGAAACATAGGCAATTAGACTAGAAAGGATTGTGGTTAGTAAGGAAGAGGTGTTATCAATTCTAGAAGGAATGAAAGTAGACAAGTCCCCTGGGTCGGATGGGATTTAGAGCTGAAAATGTGTTCCTGAAGAAGGATAAATCCCTTTATTCCCTAAATTCCTGAAGAAGGAGATCCCTCAGTTGGGATTTATCCGAGGACTCTCTGGGAAGCTAGGAAGGAGATGGCCGAGCCTTTGGCCTTAATCTTTGAGTCATCATTGTCTACAGGTTTAGTACCAGAGGACTGGAGGATTGCAAATGTTGTGCCCTTGTCCAAGAAGGACAGTAGAGATGACCCATGTAATAATAGACCAGTGAGCCTTACATCAGTTGTAGGAAAAGTTTTGATAAGGATTATAAGGGAGAGGATTTATAATCATCTAGCAAGCAACAATTTGATTACTAGGCAGGTCATGCCTCACAAACTTCATTGAGATTTTTGAGAAGGTGACCAAGCATGTGGATGAGTAGGTGTACATGGTGTTGACGTGGTGTACATGGACTTCAGTAATGCCTTTGATAAGGTTCCACATGGTAGACTTTTGGAGAAAATGCAGAGATGTGGAATTGAAGGTGATTTAGCAGTTTGGATTAGAAACTGGCTTTCTGTAAGAAGGCAGCGAGTGGTGGCTGATGGAAAATATTCAGCCTGGAGTACCACAAGGATCTGTTTTAGGACCATTGTTTTTATCATCTTTATAAATGACTTGGTTGTATGCATAGGTGGATGGGTTAGTATGTTTGCAGATAACACTAAAGTAGGTGGAGTAGTGGACAGTCTGGAAGAATGTTGCAGGTTACAGGGGGACTTGGGTAAACTGCAGAACTGGTCTGAGAGGCTGCAAATTGAGTTCAATGCAGATAAATGTGAGGGGATTCACTTTGGGAAGAATAACAGGAAGGCAGAGTATTGGGTCAATGGAATGATTCTTGGTAGTGTGGAAGGGTAGAGGAATCTTGGTATCCATGTACATAGATCCCTGAAAGTTGCCACTCAGATTGATAGTGTTGTTAAGAAGGCATACAGTGTGTTAGGTTTTATTGGTAGAGGAATTGAGTTCCAGAGCCGTGATGTCATGCTGTAACTATACAAAACGCTAGTGTGGTCTCACTTGGAATATCGTGCACAGTTGTGGTCTCTCCATGACAGGAAGGATGTGGAAGCATTGGAAAAGGTGCAGAGGAGATTTACCAGGATGTTGCCTGGTCTGGAGGGAAGGTCTTATGAGGAATGGCTGAGGTACTTGGGTCTGTTCTCATTGGAGAGAAGAAGGCTACAAGATGATCAGAGGATTAGATAGGGCGGACAACGAGAGTCTTTTTCCTAGGGTGATGATATTGGCTTGTATGAGAGGGCATAGCTGCAAACTGAGGGTAATAGATTTTAGACAGATGTCAGAGGCAGGTTCTTTACTTAGAGAGCGGTAAGGGCGTGGAATGCCCCTATCTGCTAATATAGTTAACTCAGCCATGTTAGGGGCATTTAAACAATTCTTGGATAAGCACATGAATGATGATGGGATAGTGTTCGGGGATAGTTTAGATTAGTTCACAGTTTGGTGCAACACTGAGGCCCGGAGGGACTGTTCTGTGCTGTATCGTTCTATGTTTAGTTTATCACAGTAAAAGTCTTAGAACTTGAACACTTGTGTAATTTATTTAAGATAGTGGGAATTCATTGAAATATATTAGCCTTTATATAAATTTCAAAAAATAATAAAGTAAACAGATGACAGTAAGGAAGGAGGAACTGGAAGAAGAGAGAACAAAAGGAGGACAGAAGATCACCAACAACTTTTTTTTGGTTAGGCTGTTTGTGATTGACAAATCTGACAGTAAAAACAGTAAATAAAGCTTCAGATTCCCATTCAAAGTCCTACATCTTAGCCTCAGTTACTACCCATTACTTTGCTAAAAATGCAAAATTAAAAGCCAAATCAAAATAAATATTCCAATGTAAATTTAAAATTCAAATCATGTCACAGTATATACAAATGTGATCCAAGCACCCACATGCAGTTCCTTAGTGCCTGTTCTCCCCATCTTTACCTAGATCGGTGTTCCTATATGCTTTTACAAAGGGAGATTGCAAGTAGCCATGCAGGGTGATTTTGAACAGCTCTAGAGGACCCAATTTTTCGACAACGCAATTACGGTAATGGAAACAGCAGTGTGGCCTGGCTGTTCGATGACATCTGTAAGGGTTCTGGCACTGTAACAGTGGCAGGGAGAAGGAAGCTATAATCCTGAGAGAGGGCAGGATGAATGACCATAACTCCTCTGGGTGGTCCCTCAGCAATCTTTGTGTTCTGTTAGAGGGCACATTGCTGGAGTACTGTGGCACTCTGCAAGTCTCTTTGAACACTGGAATCCTCAGTTACACTGTCTGAGCTTGTAAGGTGTCACAGTAAGCTTGCAGGAAAGTAGTCCGAGTCTACAAGTCTTAGGTCTTAGGTGACTGCTCCTTTTGCTGGAATGGAAGTTGAATCATCAACCATTAGATGTTGCATCACGGTTGAGTCAATAATGTACAGAGGATTTAACCACCATTTCCACAAAAGCAGGACTGGGTCCAAGTTCTTCATATAACCCTGTGTCAAATTTATGCTGGACAGCAGTATGTTCTTTGTCATTGATGACATGCTTTCTTGCAACTCTACCGTTGAACCAGGCAGTTCAGTGTGCGTAGCCATTAGTCTACTTCTGTTGGTCACTCCATCAAAGAATTCAGCTGACTCTCTTGCAGCAAAACCATGCGCAACTTCACCGTCCAGTGAATTGGCACCTGAGCTACCCTTGACCTGTGCTCTAGATGCAGATCAACTGTACCCAGAGTCTCACCATGTGAATAGTCTGTATCAAAGTTCTAATGTATGCACCAATTTTGGCTTTGGCAAACATGAGAGTGATCTCAGTGATTCCTTTTATTACTGACTTCTCTCTTGTCCACTACTGTCTGGCCAGGTTATAGTTCTTTGATGTCTGAAAGGAGAAACGTACAAGAGTATTGCTGTGGTGAGAACTCTGTGGAACTTGAAGGAAAAGAGATGCATGTTTACAGCACCTGCAGCTTGTATGAGAATATGGGATGTGAGGAAGAGGACTTGGGATAAGGGTATTGAACTCTTTATTGGCTTAAACCAATAAAGAGTTCAACACTCTTATCCCAAATCCTCCAGGCTTCTGGTCACAGCCTGATTGCTCAAGAGTTGCAAAGAACAACTTTCTATCAAGGTAGTTACATTCATTACCTGTTCCTTGCTGGTAAGGTGGCACTGTCTTCCACTGTGTGCCACCTTACCCTGTCAGTGAGAAGGAATTGTATCTGTGAAGTATAGTGCAATCTATTTGAGTGATGTATCTGTCATTGGGTGTGTGTACAACCCGAGATGTGGATGTGAGGGTTATGGAAATACCGTGTGTATAAGGATAATGTGAAGCAATGAATTTGAGGGGCATGTCATGCTTATGGTCAATTTGTTTGCAGGTGAGTTTTACAGATGTAGTGCATTGAGCAGTATAGGAAGTTAGTGACAAGCAACAAAGGATGTAACGTTTGAAGATACACTCTCTGATCTTGAATGGTGTAATGATATTGTGGCTTTAAGAAGTTATTTTGTCCTGGTTTTATCTGGAATGCACCACTTTACATCTACCGTTAAAGTAAGAAAATGTTAGTGTCTAGACTATCTTTTGAATATTTGAAGGGATTTGGTCTGGTTGATAATAATGGGCATTGGATTTTTTTAACAGATCTGTATCTAAGTTCTTGGGACTAGAATCTTGGTATTGATAGCCATAGCTATCTGTTCACACTATCTACCCACAATTTGAAAGCTGGTCTCACACCCCCACCAGTGGACAGAGGACTTCTTGCATCCTATTCAGCTCACTCTCTTTCAAGCGCACACACACACTCTCACACACACTCATACGCAGATTAGATTAGATTAGATTCCCTACAATGTGGAAACAGACCCTTCGGCCCAACAAGTCCACACCGACCCTCCGAAGAGTAACCCACCCAGTCCCATTTCCCTCTGACTAATGCACCTAACACTATGGGCAATTTAGCATGGCCAATTCACCCTCCCACATCTTTGGACTGTGGGAGGAAACCGGAGCACCCGGAGGAAACCCACGCAGACACGGGGAGAACGTGCAAACTCCACACAGACAGTTGCCCGAGGCTGGAATCAAACCCGGGTCCCTGGTGCTGTGAGGCAGCAGTGCTAACCACTGAACCATCGTGCTGCAGAGATACATTCTATTTTGTTCAAAAAACACGTGATCTGTAGAAACTCAGTCAATGTGTCATTTTATAAATTCCTACTTTGTAAATAAAACCAGTCTGACTCCAGGTTGAAATACAAACGGACTTGAAACATAGCCTCACATCTAAAATGCATTGTCTGACCTGATGTGTCACCCTTATTCTGATAAAACCTGAAGTTATCTTGGGGAAGTGACTTAAAAGAAATTATGGGATTTGATCCTGAGCCATTCCTCATGTTAGAACAACCATTCCAGGGATCATCCACGTGAATCTCCACTGGACACGTTCCAGTGCCAGTATGTCCTTCCTGAAGTGTGGGGACCAAAACTGCACTGGAACGTGTCCAGCGGAGATTCACGCGAATGATCTCTGGAATGATTGGTCTAACATATGAGGAACGGCTGAGGATCCTGGGATTGTATTCATTGGAATTTAGAAGATTAAGGGGAGACTTAATAGAGACGTACAAGATAATACATGGCTTGGAAAGGGTGGATGCTAGGAAGTTGTTTCCGTTAGGCGAGGAGACTAGGACCCGTGGACACAGCCTTAAAATTAGAGGGGATAAATTCAGAACAGAAATGCGGAGACATTTCTTCAGCCAGAGAGTGGTGGGCCTGTGGAATTCATTGCCGCAGAGTGCAGTGGAGGCCGGGACGCTAAATGTCTTCAAGGCAGAGATTGATAGATTCTTGTTAATGCGGGTAAGTGGAGTTGAAATGCCTATCAGCCATGACTGAATGGCGGAGTGGACTCAATGGGCCGAATGGCCTTACTTCCACTCCTATGTCTTATGGTCTTATCAATTGAAACCTGCTCCTCCACTCTAAGTGATTAAAGACTTAATAGCCACTTAGGTATGTTCAATACATTCACATAAGTTGTATGACCCTTTGATTTTTTAAATTTCTTGTCTGATGTATTTTCTCAATAGCTGCCTGAGGAAAGAGCCGGGGCTCCGAAAGCTTGCAGTTTCAAATAAACCTGTTGGATTATAACATGGCATCATGGGATTTTTGACTTTGTCCTCCTTTTTAAGAGGCAAAGGCTAGATTTAAGTAGTGTTGTTAACCTCTTACAATTCTGCACTTTCCATTATTACCTGTTCCTTTCCTCACTGTCTACCTTGTCCACTCCTCCCTTATTAAAAAGTATATTGAGAAGTCCTCCTATACACAAAACGCTTGATTAATTCAAGTTGTTGATTTGTTCTAACTGAGACTTCAGGCCAGAAAAATATGACTGTAAAATAGTTGATTTTAACTAAACTACCACTTCAGTCACCTGAAAAAATTTCAAGCACAATTTAGTTTACACTAATAACTTAGATCAAAATTAGAAGCTTCAAGATGGATTTAAATGATTAAATAGAAAATGATGTTTCCTATACTGCTGACATAGTCAATGTGTGATCTGTAGAACTTAGTCGCACATTGTTTCTAATGCTAAACTAAGACATCCCAGCTTTACACAATTACTTGTATGTGCCAAAGAAAAATTCATTTACTTTTTATCGTGACCATGTCTACCACTCTGCCCTCATCAATTCTTTTCGTCACAAACTCAAAAGATTTAATCAAGTTTGTGAAACACCATTTCCCACGCACAAAGCCATGCTGACGATCCCCAATCAGTCTTTGTCTCTCCAAATGCATATAATTACTGGCTCTCAGAATCTCCTCCAACAACTAACTCACTACCGACGTCAGATTCACTAGTCTATAGTTCCCAGACTTCGCCATACAGTCTTTCTTAAACAAAGGCACATATTGGACACCCTCTAGTCCTCTGGAACTTCACCCACAGCTGTAGATGATATAAATATCTCTGCTCAGGGCCCTGCAATTTCTTCCCCAACCTCCCACAATATCCTGGGATACATTGATTAGGTCACAGAGATTTACTCACCTTTATGTTTTTTAACTTATGAATTTTAGTAAGTCTTTGACAAGGTCCCACATGGTAGACTAATTAGTTAGATCAGATGTGATTCAGGCTCAGCTTGCTAATTGAATACAAAATTGGCTTGACAGTGGGAGAAAGAGGGTAGTGGTGGAGGGCTGTTTTTCGAACAGGATGCCTGAGGCCAGTGATCCACAAGGATTGGTGCCGGTTCCACTTTTGTTTGTCATTTAAATAAATGATTTGGATGAGAATTTAGGAGGCAATGTTAGTAAGTTTATGGATGACACCAAAATTGGGGTATAGTTGACCGTGAAGAAGGTCATTTAAGACTACAAAGGGAGCTTGATCAATTGGGCTAATGGACGAAGGAGTAGCAGATGGAGTTTAATTTGATAAATGCAATGTGTTGCTTTTTGGTAAAACAAACAAGGACAAAACTTATACATTTAATAGTAGAGTCCTGGGCAGTGTTGTTGAATCCAGGGGTTCAAGTACACAGTTCTTTGAAAGTTGTGTCAAGGTAGACAGGAGGCTTAAAAAGGTATTTAGCATGCTTGCCTTCATTGTTCAGCTCACTGAATATAAGAGTTCAGACATCATGTGAGGTTGTGCAGGACGTTGGTGAGGCCACTTTTGGAGTACTGAGTACAGTCCTGATCACCCTGCTATAGGAATTATATTATTAACTTGGAGACGGTTCAGAAACAGTTTACCAGGATGTTGCCAGGACTGGAGTGTTTGAATTATAAGGAGAGGCTGGATAGGCTGGGACTTTTTTTTTCAGTGGAGCATAGTGGATTAAGGGATGACCTTGTAGAGGTTTATAAAATCATGAGGGTGTAGATAAGGTGAATGACAAGGGTCTTTTCCCTAGGGTGGAGGAGGAGTTCAAAACTAAGGGGTGCATTTTTAAGATGAGATGAGGAAAATTTAGAAGCGACTTGAGGGTAATTTTTTTCACACAGAGGCTGGTTCGTATGTGGAATGAACTACCAGAGGAAGTGGTGGATACAGGTAGGTATAGTTACAACATTCAGAAGACTCATCAACAGACACATTGACCTGGACACCATATACAAACCACTACAGCTGAAACTGACACCCGGAAGCGGCAAGAACATCCATCAACAGACACATCGACCTGGACCCCACATACAAATCACTGCAGCTGAAACTGACACCCGGAAGCGGCAAGAACAAACCAATATAAATACCGGAAGAAACATCAAAGCAGCGCTTCACACGAGGCTCCAACAGCACTGATGATGTTCCCTAGCCAGGGAACGAAACGTTTGCAGCAAAAACTTCCAGCTCGGCGAGCAGAACCACAACAACGGATACCCAAGCTACAAATCTTCAATCAGATTTTAAACATTCAGAAGACATTTAGAAGGGGGCATGAATAGGAAAGATTTAGAAGGATATGGTCCAAACGCAGGCAAATGAGGCTAGTTAATTTGGAAAACTTGATCAGCATGATGAGTTGGACTAAAGGGTCGGTTTCTGTGCTGTATGACTCTATGATCCTCTGATGCTTTCTGGAGCTGTTAGTCATTACTGATCGCCTCTGTGAAGTATCAAACTCTAATCTTTCTTTAATAGCTGTTGAGGCTAGATCAATTGAAACTTTCAAAACTGAGGTTGATATGTTTTCATTAGACAAAGCTATTATGGTTAATGGAATTGAGGTTGGTAAATGATGTAGTCAAACTGTGGAATAAGCTCAAGGGGCTAAGTGATATACTCATGTTCTTATATTCCAGACACTGGAACTACTGGTCTGAAACCACTGGGGTAATTTCTTATTTATTCAGCCTATAAGATAATTTCATTACTTAGGAGTTAGGTCATTGCAGAGCTAAATTTAAAGGACTAACCTCTTCAAGGATTGTAGGATTTGCTTGCCATAAAGCTGCAGAATCCCTGGAATAGCAGCTCAAACATGAAGAGCAGTTTTAATAGTTGGTATATATTTGCTTGAAGAGGATTTTTACAATTCTCTGTCATAATGTGAAATATAATTTTTAAATCTATTAACATGCAAATTGGTTGCTTAATGGTAAACATTAAACAAAGCATTTCGTATACTCATGAGGAGCACACGCATAGTTTTCTTATTCTTTCAAATCCTTCTCACTCACACAATTTAGTTCTTATTCTCACCAGCACCACTTTCCATTTTCTTATATTTTACAGCAATGATGAGTGTAACAAATGAAAAATAGCATGGTCATGCAATTTGCTGATTTTTCCTTCAGACTAAATTGATAATTTAATGCATTGGAGAGAATAAAAGGGTGAATCTCCCAAGATGTAGCACATGACAGATCAGAGATTGTGGTCTCTTTCTTTTATCTTCCTTTGCTGGCATCATTTTCTCATTAAGGTCTCCATTTTCAACTCCTTTTCGCTTTTATTATGCTTCTCTCTCCTGGCTACTGTTATTGTTTCATTTTCTATTCTTTTGTTTTTCTATCTTCTTCTGTCCTTTTGATCAGGAGATTCTGGGCATGACACAGTATTGCTGCCAATGCCTCCAGGCTACTTTTTCCATTAGAGGATACAGACAAAGTATAAACGGCAGCCCTCCTTCTCTCCCATAGTTCATCGCAGCGTTCAAATCTCCATTCACCCTTCCATTCCTATTATCCTCCTACCACTATCATTGACAAAGCACTCCTACCACAAGCTCAAATGCTACCCCATGCTGTACCATTACATACAACCCTCTCCTTTGATCTGTTGTTTATCTTACCTTACAGCTTAATTTGTTCTTTCTTCAATCCCTCTCCAGCTCACGGATCTGACACCCAACATAAAAACCAGGATGGGACTCCCAACCTTCACAGTCTGGAGTTGAACCATTACCAAACACAGCAAGGTCAAAGCCACAACATCTCCAGCTCTTCCAACTCCCAGGGATCAAGAAGCAGTCCTATCACCCAGACTCCCACCTACTGTCATGTGAAGGACACACATAGTGAGAGAGAGGTAAAGTTAAAAGATATATTCTGCTATAAATGAAAGCTTATTAAAAAAAGTTAATTCCTTTAAACACTGCAAAATAAAGTTCACACTGTCTGAGCACAGGACTCTGCATATAAAAGATCTCCATACAACAACAAAAAGAATCTTTGATTTGAGATACACATCAAAAGTTGCAGAGTTACACATCTTACTTGAAAACTGTCTGGAAAAGCACCGAAGGTATTTCATTCAAGGGGCTTATCCTGAAAGCATGACACCAGTCCTCAACTGGAATATTAGAATGTCGGTCACCTGAAGAACCATAGTATAATCGTACTATGACCAGTGAAAACTGACTACTGTTATGTTGCAGTTTGGGTAGTTTGCTGCTATTAGTCCTTCTTTTGGAGTCTGTTTATCAGTGGTAAAGGACCGACGATTAGTTAAAATTCCATAACCTTCATAGAAATCCAGACCAGCAGGTTTCCCTGTTGCTGCTGAGCCTTAAATTATCAGGCTTTTTAGGGATAGGGCTTATTTTTTAACATTTTAATACATTGACCACGAGTAATGGGGATGGGGGGGTATGTTGCTATCAGACCAGGGAAATCTACTGGTCTGGATTTCCATGAATTATTTTAACGTCAGATTAGTTTCCTTTCAAGAATAGAATGTTATTTTGCTGTGGTAGAGACAGTGTTCCAAAAGTATTAGAAATAAAATTATATTTGTATCTAATATTGATTTAGACACTAGATTTCAGCTGAAAAGGAACAATAATCTATTTTCAGAAGAAAGCCAACAGATAATTATGTTGTCCACATTTCATTTTTAAAGAGTCTAAATGTACTGTTACTTCAGTTGCGATGCAGTCTGAGGAGAATAGTAATTTTAATAAGCTTCTGTTTAGTCTTCCCAGATTTCCCCCCATAATCCCTACATTTTTCAAAAGGTCATGGATAATTTGACAATCAAAAGACAGTCTGCCCCAAATTTTTCTCAAGGTGTCATGTGGAATTTACTACTCCAGAGAGTGTAGTGGATGCTGTGATTAATAGATAGACTTACATAGAATAGTGCAGCACAGAACAGGCCCTTTGGCCTACGATGTTGGGCTAAGGTTTAATCCTAATGTAAAATATAGTAACTTAACCTATGCACCCCTCAACTCACTGCTATTCATGTGCATGTCCAGCAGTCGCTTAAATGTCCCCAATGACTCTGCTTCCACCACCACATTCCATACATTCACAACTCTCTGCATAAAGAACCTACTTCTGACGTCGCCTTTAAACCTTCCACCTAATATCTTCAAACTATGACTCCTCGTACCAGTCAATCCTGCCCTGGAGAAAAGTCTCTGGCTATTGACTCTTTCTATTCCACTCATTATTTTGTACACCTCGATCAGGTCTCCTCTCTTTCCCCTTCTCTCCAGAGAGAAAAGTCTGAACTTATTCAACATTTCTTCCTAAGGCAAGCCCTCCAGTCCAGGCAGCATCCTGGTAAACCTTCTTTGCGCCTTCTTCAAAGCCTCTATATTTTTTTTTTAGATTAGACTTACAGTGTGGAAACAGGCCCTTCGGCCCAACAAGTCCACACCGACCCGCCGAAGCACAACCCACCCATACCCCTACATTTACCCCTTACCTAACACTACGGGCAATTTAGCTTGGCCAATTCACCTGACCCGCACATCTTTGGACTGTGGGAGGAAACCGGAGCACCTGGAGGAAACCCACGCAGACACGGGGAGAACGTGCAAACTCCACACAGTCAGTCGCCTGAGTCGGGAATTGAACCCGGGTCTACAGGCGCTGTGAGGCAACAGTGCTAACCACTGTGCCACCGTGCCGCCCACAATATTATATCTTTCCTATAATAGGGCGACCAGAACTGGGCACAATATTCCAAGTGTGGTCTCACCAGGGACTTGTAGAGCTGCAGCAAAACCTCACAGCTATTAAACTCAATCCCCCTGTTAATGAAAGCCAAAACACCATATGCTTTCTTAACAACTCTATCCACTTGGGTGGCAGCTTTGAGGGATGTACGTACTAGCACACCCAAATCCCTCTGTTCCTCCACACTGCCAAGGTATTGAGTAACTCTAAGGAGGAGACAGATTGAAATAGCAGTAGGAATGCCAATGTTGCCCACAGCCAGTGTACTTTGCATATGTAAATAAAGGGAGTCTTGATGATGGGATACTGGCCTCTGTGCAGCTATTTCATATTTAATAGATTGAAGAGTTATTGGAGAGTGAGCAGCAAAGTGGAGTTGAGGCTAAGATGAGATCAGCCATGATAGTATCAAAACAGTGGAAATGCTCAAGGAGCTGAAATGCCTATTCCTCCTCCTAGTCCTTATGTTCTTATCTTTCCCATTTCGCTGTGCTACTTTGTAATCTTTCTTCTGAATTCATATAACATTTCTCAACAGATGTATGCTTCATATAAATTAGTAAGGCAAAACAACTAAATATTGAAGAATGTTTGCTTTCTCTATAATAAATGGACTTCCATTTTTAGTTTCTCCAAGAAGCTATATTTACTTCATCCATGCGCTACCGTCCATAATGGAAGATCTGCTGCATGTTTCCAGCAAGGTCTTGCCTCCCTTCTGTTTAAATACCTACATTCAGGAATGACAAGGACATCTTCCTGGGGAAAGCACAACTTCAAAATCAAAGGCACGTCATGCAGACTGTTCTGATCAAGGCCTATCCAGGCTCCAACTACCAAGCAATAGGTCAGGATAAACAATTTACCTCACTAATAAATGCAGTCATAGTCACACAGTGCGTTGTATTTTAAAATCAACTTACTGATTTACAAGTGGCTTCAACTTTCAAGTGCATAAAAACAGAAGAAATTCACGTAGGGACTTGCAGGAAATCTAACTAGTTCACACATTAGGACTACATTCTTTTGACAGCTCAACTCATGTATCACTTAGCTAAAACTTTGGATCATAAAGGACTTGGAATCAGTTTACTGGGTAGCTCAGTGATATTGAACCAGACTGAATATTTAGTGCAGACTTAAAATCTTCAAGACATGTAAGATATGAATCACAAATTCCACAATTTATTCACATGACCAAAGAAGCCATAAGTAAATTTCTGTATCAAATGGAAAGTACTGCATGGATCAATGGTACTTCAATGCATGGTATCATATAGTGACACCGTTTAGATCAGGTTTTATTGAACAATCTTTTAAATTATTTTATCTGCTTTTATGTTTCACTCTATATATCACAGAGAATCTCATGGACAAGAAACTAAATGCAGAAAGGCAACCTGATCTTAAACTATTAATAAGTAAAAGATGAAATGATATAAATTTAATGCACCAGCAAATCAGATCATTAGAGTTACACAGTCATATTCACAAAAGAGAGAGGCTTGAAATATAGTATTTCAGTTCATGTAGCGTTGAAATATGACGTCAAGTGCTATGATATAATTGAATAATAAAAATCCTCTGTGAAATGAAAGAACATGATTCATAGGATAGCTATTATCTTATCGTGCTTGAAAAATATGTGGATTCAGTCTGACAGAAATGGGATGACATCAATGCATGTTCAGCATAAATCAGCAAATAATTTTCACAATTTCCACCAGTAATACATTGTAGCAGAGAACATTAAATTCCATTATAGGTTACATGTACAAAATTCAAGTATAATCCTGTATTTTGCGCTTCCTACAGATTTGCATACTAATTCTATAACAATATAAGATTAAGCATTTAGCAAAGTTAAAAATCACACAACACCAGGTTATAGTCCAACAGGTTTAATTGGAAGCACACTAGCTTTCAGGGGGACGTTTCTTCATCAGGTGATAGTGGAGGGCTCAATCCTAACACAGAAGTTATAGCAAAAATTTACAGTGTGATGTAACTGAAATTATACATTGAAAAACTGATTGTCTGTTAAGCCTTTCATCTGTTCGAATAAAGTGATAATTTCACTTCTTCATGTGTAAATCACAAAACCTTTTTTTTAAAAAGTTGCATTCTCGGGTTAGCTGTTAACAATGGTGATAGCTAGACAATATGTTGAAGGTGTTGCCCCCCTTCTCTGTCTATGCCATGATGTTTAGATTGATTCTAATCTAAAAAGTGAGATAATGGATTTTTACATAAATTCATGCAGTTTTTGAGCTCAGAGTTCTACATGAATGCATGCAATTTTTGAGCAAAGTACAATGTAATCCTGCAAGTACAAATTCACCCGACAAAGTATACGTGTGCAAGTGGGTCTTTGTCTGCCTCGGTTGGGGGCTGTGAGTGTGAGAAAGTGTATGTGTGTGTGTGTAGTGAGTGCAGAGTGTCTTAAGTCTGTGAGGGGGTGCATGTGAGTGTGGGAGTGCGTGTGTCTGTAAGGGTGTGTGTGTGGGTGTTTGTGTGCGCATCTGTGGGTTTGCGGTAGAGTGTGGTGCTGAGGTGTCCATCCTTGATGGAGACGCATGTGCCCAAGAATGAGACAGATAGTCGAGAGTAGTCCATGGTGAGTGTGTATGTGTGTATAGCAGTGCCTGTGTGTGTGAGTGTGTGTATAGTGCAATGGTGTCACCTGTAATGTGACATGAACCCAAGGTCCCAGTTGAGGCCCTCCCTATGGGTACCGAACTTAGCTATCAGCCTCTGCTCAGCCACTTTTCTCTGCTGCCTGTCCCGAAGTCCACCTTGGAAGATGATCACCCGAAGGTCCGAGGTGAATGTCCTGGGCCACTGAAGTGTTCCCCAACTTGGAGGGAACCCTCCTGTCTGTTGATTGTTGTGCGGTGCCCATTCATCCGTTGTCGTAGCCTTTGCTCGGTTTCCCCAATGTACCATGCTTCTGGGCATCCTTGCCTGCAATGTATAAGATACACGTTGGCTGAGTCACATGAGTACCTGCCATGTACAAGGTGGGAGGTGTCCCCACGTGTAATGGTGGTATCTATGTCCACACTCTGACACGTCTTGCAGCGTCTACCATGACAGGGTTGTACGGAGTTGTCCTGAGAGCCGGGCAGCTTGCTACGATGACGATCTGTTTGGAGGTTTGGCGGTTGTTTAAAGGCAACTAGCGGAGGTTTGGGGAAGGTCTTGGAGAGGTGCTCATCCTCATTGATAATGTGTTGCAGGTCACGAAGAACATGGCGTAATTTTTCAGCTCCTGGGAAATACTGAACAACGAAGGGTACCCTGTCGGTAGCAGCATGTGTCTGTCTCCTGAGAAGGTCATTACAGTTCCTTGCTGTGGCACATCAGAACTCGCTGTCGATGAGTTGAGCATCATACCCCATTCTTGTGAGGGCATGCTTGAGTACTTCCAGGTGTCCGCCATTTTCCTCCTCATCTAAACGGATCCGGTGTATGCGTAGGGCTTGTCCATAGGGGATGGCTGTTTTAATATGTTTTGGGTGGAAGCTGGAGAAGTGTAGCATTGTGAGGTTGTCTGTGGGTTTGCGGTAGACTGTGGTGCTGAGGTGTCCATCCTTGATGAGATCCTTGTCCAAGAATGAGACAGATAGTCGAGAGTAGTCCATGGTGAATGAAACTTGTTGATGTCACTGTATAGTTTTATCAGTGACTCCTCGCCATGGGTCCAGAGGAAGAAAATGTCATCAATGTACCTGGTGTACAATGTTGGTTGGAGATCCTGCATAGAGAAGAAGTCTTGTTCGAACCAGTGCATAAAAATGTTGGCATATTGGGGTGCAAGTTTGGTCTCAATGGGTGTTCCGTGTGTCTGGATGAAGAACTGGTTGTCAAAGGTGAAGACGTTGTGATCAAGGATAAAACGGATGAGTTGTAGGATGGTGTTTGGAGATTGGCAGTTGTTGGTGTTGAGTACTGAGGCTGTTGCCGCGATGCCATCATTGTGGGGGATGCTGGTGTAGAATGCGGAAACGTCCATTGTGACGAGGAATGTTCCCGGTTCGACAGGTCCATGGGTGCTGAGTTTCTGTAAGAAATCTGTAGTGTCGCGACAAAAGCTGGCGATCCCCTGTACAATAGGTTTCAAGATGCCTTCCACATAGCAGGAGAGATTCTCACATAGGGTCCCATTGCCTGACACAATGGGACGTCCCGGTGTGTTGGCTTTGTGTACCTTTGGAAGGCAGTAGAAGTCGCCTACACGAGAAGTATGTGGGATGAGGGCACGTGGGGAACTCTGAAATAATGGGCAGACATCCCCATTTATGAACACATGATGAAGAGAGACCATTGATGAAGCAGCTAAAGATAGTCAGGTCTAAGACATTGCCCTGAGGAACTCTAGCAACAAATGTCCCAGGCTGAGATGACTGGCCTCCAACAACCATTAACATCTTCCTTTCTACTTGTCCATCCAGCTGAACATTTTCCCCTTGATTGCCATGGACCAGGGCTTCTTGATATCTAACTCTGTCAACGGCTGCCTCAATGCCAAGGGCAACTGCGTTCACTTCACTACTGGAATTCAGTAATTTTGTCCATGTTTAGAGCACCACAGTTGGGATCCAAGCAGTCCTAGTAAAGCTCAAACTGAACACTGCTTAGTTGGTTTCTGGTTTGTAAATTTTCGTTTCCAGCACTACAATAATATCTTCCATTGTTTTACTAATTATTAAGAGTAGGCCACCAGTCTCATTACTGGCAAATTTAGGTTTGTTCAATATCTTATGTACCAAACATACCTGGGGAATTTTACACTTTATTGGATAAATGCCAGTGTTGTAGCTGTATGAGGATGAATACATATTTAGATGTGGTCATATCTAGGTATGTATTTATTCATGAAATGTCAATTCATAACTGCAGCAGACTATATTTATTTAAAACAGCAGATTTGTACTGTTACATTAATAAAATAATAGAATTAGAATTACAGTGTCCTTTGGAGAAATCATCAATAGAAGGAGGACCACTTCCTCTAGAATGAAATGAAGGAAGGTTCATGAGCACCAAATGCTGGCCTTGCCAGGAATGCTCACACATGATAAATAATTGAAAAATCTAAACTCCTGCAGCAAGAAATGTGATGCATCAGCGAACTGGCCCTCTGATTAATTATCCCTGTTCATCACTCACTTCACTCTGCAAGAACATTCAGACCATCCAATAAATGATAAGCTGACAGTGCAAACTCAGCGGTGTGTATTAAACCATACTGCAGGCTAACATGTCAAATATGATGAGGGTGATTAATTTAATGTCGGATATAATAATTGCCTCAAATTCATCTTTCACCCAAGTGATCAACCCAGAGGGCATTTCCTACTGTTTGTGCTAACCTAGAAAAACAGTATGTAATGGTGCATTCTCACATGATCCTCCTCCAAAGTATCTTCTGCCCTGGAGTTTTGGGAATTGTTGAGAGTAGGATGGGAGGAGTGAAAGCAGCATTGTCACAGCAATGAAAAGTTATACAAATTTAAACAATTACAAGGTGCTCTCCTCATAGCCTGATAAAAGCTAGCTGGAAGACTGATGGAGTTCATGCGATATCTGTAAGGATTTTTGCTGGTTCTTGATTTTATAATCCAGCATGTAGCCTGAAGTATAAAAATATTAGAGGTATTATAAATCAACCCAGTATGAAAACAGCTCAAACAGGAGATGGAAGATGAAAAGCTGACTATGTGGAAAATCATTTGGCCTTGGGGAATTCCATGGAGGTTGCTACTGTCATGTACAAAGATGTCACCATCAGATTGCAAGGAGTTTCAACCATGAAGGATCTTTTTGGGAGTCTTCAATTTTCAAACTAAATATGCTTTTAAACTATGATATTCTTCCTTACTGATTGATTAACAACTTTGTGTAAAATCAAGGACATGTAATACGGCCACATTCTGTTGGATCATCCTTCATTCACAACATTGTGTTTTGACCTGCAGTTCCAGGGCACAACCACCTCGCTTCATCCTGGCAGCCATTTATTTTGAGAGAATATCTGATTCCACTATCAGCTTTTGGTCAACAACTATCTTTACAAGAGTCCATTGGGCTTTTTGTCAACTTTGGCCAATGCATTCAAACAAATAATATTATTGTAACAGTTACAAGTGTGAACACTTTCTGGAATGTTAACTGAAGTTTCCTTGTCTGAAATATAGGGAACTTAGTAACAGGATAAAAATGTATGATTCTGTCATGATTCCTGATGAAAGGCTTAAGCCTGAAACGTTAATTCTCCTGTTCCTCTGATGCTGCCTTACCTGCTGTGCTTTTCCAGCACCACATTCTCGACCCTGATCTCCAGCATCTGCAATCCTCACTTTCTCCCTTTGTCGTGTTGCTACCAACCAATCATTTTTAAACTGTCTTAGATCGCCTGCACTTCTTATAATGGTCAGAGAGACTTGAAAAATGTGTGTTTGGATAGCCATCTCAATAATACTGCATAGAATCACAGAATTGTCACGGCGCACAAGGAGGCCATCGTATTTAACCATTCTCTGAGCGCTGTGACTTGGTGCCATTCCCAGTAACCCTGCACAAAGTTTCTATTTAAGTAATAATCAAATGCTGTCTTGAAAGTCTCAATTGAACCTGCCTACCCGACAATTCCAGGCAGTGCACTCCAAAGCCTAACTATTCATTATGTGAAAAAAGTTTTCTCACTTCACATTTTCTTTTTTTTTGCAAAATATTTTAAATTTGCGCCCTCTGGTTCGAGATCCTTTTACAAGCTGAAACAATTTCTCTCCATCTACTCTGTCCAGATCCCTCATGATTTTGAAGACTTCTATCAAATCTCCCCTCAGCCTCAACATTTGAAGGAGACCAGTCTGAACTTTTCCAATTGATCTTTGCAACTGAAGTTTCTCATTGCTGCATCCATTCTGTTCTGCACTCTTGCCAATGCATTCACATCCTTCCTAAAATGTGGCAATCAGAACAGTGCACAAAACTCCAGTTGAGGTTTAACCAGTCCCCATATAAGTTCAATTTATCCTCCCTGCTTTTGTAATCTTCACCCCTATTAAGAATCTGTTATTAGCAGCTCTCTCTATCTGTTTTGCCACCTTAAATGGATACTGCACATTCACAACCAGGTCTCTCTGTTACAGTAAAAACAGAAATTGCTGCAGAAACTCAGCAGGTCTATCAGCATCTGTGCAGAGAAAGTAGAGATAATGTTTCTGGTCCAACGGCCCTTCTTCGAAACTGTTCTGAGCAAATTTGAGCAGTTATTTTTATGTTTAAGGTACTCTGCTCCTGCATATGCTTTGGAACACTGGGAACTGAACTAGGAACTGTTCAGAAGAAAAGTTGTATCAGACACAAAATGTTAACTAAGTTTCTCTCTCCACAAAGGCGTCCTGACCTGCTGAGCTTGTCCAACACCTTCTATTTTTATTTCAGATTTTCAGCATCTACAGTATTTTGCTTTTATTACTATTGTGTGCATCTGGTGGCTGATCTACAGGACATGGAGTGATTTCACATCGCCTCAGGTTATTGTCGACAGAATCTCAAATACTGTAAAAGCCTAATGCAACTGCTTCAAGTTGCTTGGGGGGGGGGCTCATAAATAACAAAATACTCATGCAAGTATTTACATCAAGTATATCTATCTCAGCTAGTTATTAATTATAATTGGGGCACAAGTCACAAGACCTGAAAATTCCAATATTGGTCATTCTCACTTTAATGCACTACATGAATAACCCAGCTATTGAAAAGCATACATGCAGAAGTTCTCACGCCTAAACCATGACATTGGTCCAGCCATTGCAGTAGAGAAATGGGATGCCCCACAGAATGCACCACCAAAAATGCAACTCTGTACAAATTAAGAAAGAAAATGACTTCAAACCTTGTGTGAATCCAATTTAATATTGTCACTTCCTTCCTGTTGCTAAACCACAATGATATGAGGCAATTTCCTTCACTGCATTAATGTCAACAAGAAGTATGCAGAATATACAAAATGCAGAAAAATATCTCATTGTGCACATATATTTACATATTTACCTGAACATGTCAGGACTACCTCTCATAAATCTAAGTTGTTTTTTGTTTCCAGATACAACATACATTCATTTGGATTTAAAATTAAGTTTCATACTAATCCTTCATGTGGAGAGTCAAATCTCATCCTAAATGAGGGCATAAATGCATAAGTTCCCAATATCTTGTCATCATATTAAAAAGTACTGTTGTCCAAGTACTGAGCTAATACCTTATTTTAATGCTGTCTAAAAATAGCAAATAAATAAGAAGTTATTTATTCTTACCCAGATTTTTAGTACCTTGATCATGCTGGTTCCACTCAAAGGAATCTGGAAGCTGATAGGACATCTCCATCATTTTTGTCAAGTTTCGGTTGACTCTTATGGGCCCGCCAGGTGTTACATATGGGAGCGAAGGCACTTCCGTTTCATAATCCATGCTGTCTTCATCGGAGTCTTCCTCATCATCATCATCATCATCTAACTCTGCCAAGAGACAAAACATTGATATATAAAATAGGGTGAGATGACAATCTCAGTGGACTAACAACTAAGGTGGTCCAGGCAAATGCTCTGGTGACACTGGGTCAAATCTTAACACGACACTTTAAATTCAATTCATCAATCTGGAACTGAAAGCTGGTCTCAGTGATGGTGATCCTTAGATGAGCACAGATTACATCCAAATCTGGCCTTGATGTGCCACTGTAGCCACAGCAATGCCCTCTGAAACACCTAGCAAACCACTTGCTAAAAGAACATTTAGGGATGGGCAATAATGGTGGCCTTGCCAGCAACATTCAATATAAAAATGTACTTAAATAAAAGAACACTAAGCATGGTAACTATTTACAGGAAAAGGTTTTAGAAAGTTGAAGTTTATAAGTAAATTGCATTAAAGAATTAACTTTAGATCTGAAATGCAACATTTGGACTTTGAATTCATGGCCACAGACTCGCATAACATCAACAAGCTGTATTTATTTGGATCCAACAAAACAAATGATATCAAATTTTCCCAAGTGTTGGAGTCAATGAACAAGAGCATTATCTGTGTAATCCCATTACTCTCTCATTTCTGATACACATTTACATTCTTCCTTTTCAAATGTTCATTGTATAAGCCCAAATTAAATATATCTGCTGACCAGATTATTATATCAATTTCACCACACACTGCTGTTCTGATGAGTGGCCTAATTCAATCCTCCTTTATCACTGATATACCAAGTAGTGGGGGAAAAATATCTGATGTTATTTACCCTCTTAAAGCCTTTTAGAATTCACTATGCATTTATCTTTCTCAATGATTGATGACATACCTTACACTGCACTAGCATTTATTGATCTGCAATGGGAAGAATAGCACCCATAAAGTCAATATTTACACAAACATGCTTATGCTCATTTTGAGAAAGTTTGAGGCTTGTGATTTCTTAAAAGGAATTTTATGTTCCAAGGCTTGTAATAATGTCGGTAAAAACATGATTCAATGAGCACTGCTAAAAATTCTTTTAAAGCTGTCATGAAAGACATCAATCTAGATTGCTCACAACCTGACAAGATGCAGTACAAAACAAAGTGCAATTACACTAATGAATGGAATAAAGGAATGGAAGACAATGAAAAGGTACCCCCTCAATTCATTGTTCTAGTCTCAAAAACACTCAGAAACTGAGTATGGCTTTGTCCATAATCAGGCAATTATTATGAATGCTTTTTAATATACAAGACAACAACAAATCTACAAAATTCATTTCACAGTGTTAAAAACCAGCAAAACCAACAACTGCTCAAAATCAGCAACTTGCACTGTGACATGGTACAAGTACAATTAAACAGGTAAAAAGAGAATAATTTTAATTCTCAAAGATGAATGGCTGGGGAGAGGTGAGTTGTTAAAAGAATTTTAAATCTCAAATCAAACATCAACCCAATTCCCCGATCCATCTACTTCTGAGTTTAGAAGCAGCAGAATGGGAATTTACAGCCAACTTGCTTTTAGGACATGATTTATCTCTTTGTCTGTTGTAATAAAGTTTGGAGAAAGTGGGGACTGCAGATCCTGGAGATCAAGTCAAAAATTGTGGTGCTGGGAAAGCTCAGCCAGTCAGGCAACATCCGAGGAGTCAACGTTTCGAGCATAAGCTCTTCATCAGGAATTCCTTTTTATTAATAAAGCTGCAGCCTCATATTTAAATTGACTTACAGGCTTGAATTTGGGCCATGGGTTTCCCAGCCTCAAAATCTGAGCAATTCAGAGAAGGTAGAAAGATAAAAGCTACATGACTTTATTGTGGGTAAGGAGAAATGGGAATGTTTCCATTTGTCCCTACTCCTATTAGGAACTGGAATATCTTTTCCTGAAATTGCAGCTTGCTCCAAGCAGTCCCACCCAATTCAGAGCCAGGCCTGTTAGTTAAATCAACTGTCAAGCAATTGGCATTTGGTAAATGATATCGGAAAGTTAAATGTGTGGTTCAAAGAACGGTGTAAGAGAAACAGGTTTGATTCATGGGTACTTTCAACAATATTGGACAAACTGGAAGCTATACCTTTGGGATAGCCTTCATCTGAGAGATGCCATGGAGAGTTGTATGGAAATCTTTAAATTTAAAGGTGGTGGGAGATTTGCAAAATGAAAGAAAAATGGCAATTAAACAGAGCAAGTGGGAGCAAGTGAGCTCAATGGAATTGACTTTGAATGGATCTAGCAGCTGAAAACTGGGCATTCATAAGGAGCCATCAGTAGCAGCAGAATCATATTCCATCTCAATCTGCAACCTCAAGGCCTGACATATCCACCACTCTATTGTTACCAACACTGAACCAACAGTTGGATCAATGGAAAATGCAGGAGGGAATGCCAGGAGATACACCAAACAGGACTGCTTGCATGCCAAATAGTAGAAGCAGCAAGTATTAGAGAGAATGAAAATCAAAAGAACTGCAGATGCTGAAAATCAGAAACAAAAACAGAAATTGCTGGAAAAGTTCAGCACATCTGACAGCATCTGTAGAGAGAAATGAGAGTTAACCTTGCTTAGGGCAGTGATAGACAAAGCTATTGAACTAGATCAGCCATATAAATACAATGGCTATAAGAGTAGGTCAGATGCGAGGAATCCTTCAGCACATAACTCATCTTCTGACTCTGAAAGTCTGTCTACCATCTGCAAGGCACAAGTCAGGAGTTGGATTGAATATTCTCCACATATTTCTGGATGACTGCAGCTCGAACTCAGGAAACTTGACATCATCCAGGACAAAGCAGCCCGCTTGATTGGCACCATGTTCATCAGACTGTGGGATGAGAAGAGTATCCAATGAAAGATGCTAGATATATTGGGTCTATATTCTCTGGAGTTTAGAATAATAAGGTGATCTCTTTAAACAATTCAATATTGTGAAAGGGCTGGACAAGATCGATACTTAGAGTCTTCCCTAACTGGGGAATCTAGAACATGAGGACAAAGTTTGTGGATAAGAGGTCAATCATTGATAACTGAAATGAGGGAAATTTCTTCACTCACTCCACGAGTTGTAAATCTACACCAAAGGATTTTGGATGTGCCACTTCATGCTGGCATAAGGCCTGTAAAAGGTAATGGAAATGAGCAGAGGAACATAGGGTCTATACAGGACCTGGGGCTTTAGAGAGTCACAGTTTAGCATGGATGATTTGGAAGGCATTGGGGTCGATGCACTGGGGAAATGGGCAATGAAATGGCATGGGTTAGAATTTGACAGTGGGTTATTTGGCACATACAAGAGTTTGAGAGAGTGGGAGGTGTGAAGATTGTTTACAGGATTCTTTTCTGAGCTGCGAAAAAAAAACACCAGAGCACAGCCTTTGCCACAGCCGACCTCTGCACTGGCAACCCCTGTGGCTAGTTTGGAATTCCATCAGAGGTCAGTGTACACCAGTGTCACACACACCTGCACCCTCCATACTTCAGAATCAAAATACAATCTCCCCTCCCTGGATGGTTGTATGATCAAACTGAATAATGGTGCAAGCTCGATTGGCCATTTGTTCCTCTCCTAATCCTAACACTTTTGTTTCAGACAGGAGCCTCACAAAAAAAATGTATGTTCCTAAAACTAATGTGACTGTAACTCCACTTCCCAATACCCTCATCACAGCCAGAAATCGATGTCAGTGAATATCATGGGTTTGCATACACTTTAATTGCCTTTCCACCTCTGCCTCTGGAAGATGAAGTTATAGAGTTGTACAGCACAGGAGCAGACCCTTCAGTCCAACCGATCCATGCCGCAAATAATCCCAAACTAAACTAGTCCCACCTGCTTGCTTCTGGCTCACATCCCTCCAAATCCTTCCTATTCATTTACTTATCCAGATATCTTTTAAATGTTGACATTATGCGCACATCCACCATTTCCTCAGGAAGTTCATTCCACACATGAATCACACTCTGTAAAAAAATTAGCCCCTCATGTCTTTTTTAAATCTCCCTCCTCTCACTTTAAATATGTGACCCAGTCTTGAAATCCCTCTACCATTAACCTTATCATGATTTTATAAACTCCTATAATGTTACTTCTCAACCTCCTACATTACAGTGAAAAAAGTCCTAGCCTATCCAGCCTTTCTTTATAACTCAAACTTTCCATACCTGACAACATCTTCGTAAATCTCTTCTGAACCTTCTTCAGCTTAATAATATCCTTCCTAAGCAGGGCGACCATACTGGACACAATACTCCAGAAGAGGCCTCACTACAGTCCTATACAACCTCAACATGACTTCCCAACTCCAATACGCAATGGACTGAGCAATGAAGGCAAGCATGTGAAGTGCCTTTTTAACTATCCTATCTATATGTGAGGCAAATTTCAATGAATTATGTACCGAACCCCTAGGTCGCTCTGTTCTAGGTTTGGAGGGATATGGGCCAGGTGCTAGCAGGTGGGACTAGACTGGGTTGGGATATCTGGTCAGCGTGGACAGGTTGGAGCAAGGGTCTGTTTCTGTGCTGTATATCTCTATGACTATGACTATAGTCAGCTGGAACTGACAACTGGAAGCGGCAGATTCAAACCACTACAAATGTCGGAGGAAAGATCACAGAAGCACTTCACAGGAGGCTCCCAAGCACTGAGGATGTCACTTAGACAGGGGACGAAACGTCTGCGACGAACAGAACCACAACAACTATGATTATGACCTAACCATTAATTGTACAAGTCTTAACCCTGTTTGTTGTACTAAAATGCAAGTTTAGGAGTTAGAATTCCCACCTACTCGACAAAAGAGGTACTTCTAAGAAGTCAGCCTACAAAATGCGCATGTAGTTTCCTATTTTTTCTTTATTTGTTCAAAGTTGAAAATTGAGTGGTGAATTTTGTCTCTATGTTCATTTACTGTCTATGTCTTAATCTTATCTGACTCACATGCTCTTAACTCACCAAATTGTTCAGATTCAAGAGGCATGCATAAGGGCACACATGGAAGACATGATAATTATTACAACCAAGGTTTTGCTGCTGCATAATGGGCTGTGAGGGAACTTAGCTGCGACACTCAGTCCACTACATGGAGACATTCAAATCATCTTTGAAATAAAGTCTAAGCAGACACAACACTTGTGTCAACTGTTTAGTGCTCTGGAGTGACTGGTCGGTCATTTGCTGCCACAAGGAAGGGATATCAAAACATTAGTATGGCAGTACATACAAAGTGAAAAAGTTGTTTAGTTTTCTCAAAGTAAGGAGATCATTAACTTATAAAAATTAGAAGATGGCAAACAATTTGAAATATTAAAAGAAAAAAGAAAAATTTGCAAAAGTGCAAAAGAGATAAATGGGCATGAAAACATTTGGAAAACATGGAAAAACTATTTGAACAGTTCTTTTTAACAAACAGTTGATGAATGGGAATGGATAGGAGGATTATAAAATATAACACACACAGGTCCCTGAACTGGGAATGTTAAAACCATGATTGAAAAGTAAGAAGATGAAGCAGAAATTAGATGGCAAAAAGTGAGAAGTTTATTAAATTCATTTTAAAGATAGGACAGACTGAAAGAGCAATGTAAAATGGAGCAGGAAGAACAAGGGGGTCACAATGAAATAATTGATGGTTAGAGGGAAAATTAATTTAAAAATCAGGACAAAAACAAAATTTAAAAATTCTTCATTTCTCTTTTCCACATTATCTTGCCTATTACATTCTACAAAGTTGTCCTGTTCATCTGAATCACATATTACCATTTTCACAAGGTAATTCAGAACATTGGGTTTTTTGATATTTCTGTGTGCTGCATAAAAAATATTTCCAGGATTTCATGTTTCTTCATAATAACTGAGAAACTGTACCAAAGTGTTCCTATCTCACACTACTCCATTTTTTGCCAGCTATCCAGCCCTGACCCAACCAGTCCCAAACTACCTTCACAGGTCCTAAGTAAAAAGGACATTTCCATGTGGGAGCTGGGAAGGCACTAATACACATTCAGTCTTCATGCTTCTGTTACCATAAAGTTCACCTCCTGCAAAATTCTTGTGTCATCTGCTATGTAAGGCAAGAAAATCAATTGTCAGTGCCTGTATGTGTTTCTCATCATTCAATTAATTATAAAGTAAGATGCACAAGAAAAGAGATGGAGTTTGCAAAGTGGAGAAATGCAGGGAGTTGAAATGGCTGATGGAAAGAATGGAGATAAGAGAAATGAATTTCCAAAATGGAGCAGAATGCAGAAGCTTTGGTTAAAGTTTGCATACACACTAAAGTTAAAGCCAACAACTAACAACATTAGCAATTATACCTTCTGACTCTGTTGTGTCCAATGTATAAATTGGTGGTTCTGTGTCACTCAAAGATGGTGCTAAAGTTGTTGCTAAGGATGACCATGTGTTATCTCTTAACTCAGGTGGTGTGATAGAAGGCTTGACCATAGTCATTCCCATTGCTTTTGTGGCAGATGCTTTCAGGATTGTATCATTGGCTTCGGTGCTTAATGTCGCTGTTGTGGCAAATACTTTTTTTCCAATTGGTTCTACTGACTTCTGTTGTGGCAAATCACTAGCACTTGTCAGTACTGCAAATATGAGAAACATTGTTTGAAAATAACAATACAAATGATTATGAAGTTAATAGTAACTATTAAGTAGCAATAAATTACATGGATTGCATTCATATGATCAACATATTAACTATAATGGAATTTCAGCCAGGTTTTTTATAGCTAGAGATCAAGTAGTAACAAAATAATTTAGTGTAATCTAGTTTGCGTTTGTATTACATCCAACTACTAGACGCAAATGCAGCAGTTTGGAGCATATTAATGAATCTGAAGTACACTACCATGAATGTTGTTTGATTGAGGAACCAATGAACAAATTGCAATACCCAATTTATTTTTTATATGGTCATAAATATTACACCAATGAACAAAAGAATAACTTTGTTTCAATTGTTATTAAAGTACATACTTCTTTGTTTTATTAAAAGTGGCATGGTGGCTCAGTGGTTAGCACTGCTGCCTCACAGTGCCAGGGACCTGGGTTTGATTCCAGCCCTGGGTATCTGTCGGTGTGGAGTTTGCACATTCTTCCAGTGTCTACATGGGTTTCCTCCTGGTGCTCCGGTTTCCTCCCAGTCCAAAGATGTGCAGGCTAGATGAACTGGCCAAGCTAAATTGCCCAGTGTTCAGGGATGTGTAGGTTAGGAGCATTAGTTAGGGGTAAATGTAGAGTAATAGATTTGGGGAATGGGTCTGGGTGGGTTACTCTTTGGAGGGTCAATGTGGACTTGTTGAGCCCAAAGGACCTGTTTCCACACTGTAGGGATTCTATAATTAGAGCAAAAGCTACACTGTTTACCAGGTTGAATACCACCTAATTCAATTTTTCAGTATCTTGTTCTACCTTTCTCATGTTCGTATTACACATGCTGTACAAAAGATATATGTGTACCTTCTGATTCGAGTTCCCCAGCTGTGTTTGTTGGTGGTGCTGTGGGCTCTACAGATGGCACAATGGTTGTCAGTAACAGAAGCAGTGTTCTTTCTGAAACTTCAGATGCTGTTGTAGAGATTTTCTTATCTTTCCTTGGTGTGGTTTGTTTTGCGCCGATGTCTCCTGTAACTGCCTGGTTTATGTTTGTACTCACTGCTTCAGCACTCAGCAGCATTGTTTCTGTAGGAGTTACAGATGCAATTTCTTTTGTGGGAATTGTGTTCACTGCTGTAATGAAAATACTTGAAAGTTTAACACAAACAGCTCAACATAAAATTTATAAGAGCTATAAAGAAATAGGAACAGGAGTAGGCCATTCGGCCCCTTGAGCCTGCTCTGCCTTTCAGTCAGATCATGGCTAAACTGATATTCCTCATGTCAATTTTTCTGCCCTTTCTCCGTAATTGCTGAATCTTCTACTGACCAAGAATCTATCTAGCTCTGCCTTAAATATACAGAAGGAGTCTGCCTCCATAGCTCTCAGTGGCAAAGAGTTCCAAAGACTGACAACTACCTGACAGAAGAAATTCCACATCATCACAGTCTTAAATTGCAGCCCCTTTATTCTGAGACTATTCTCCCGGTCCTAGATTCTCCCATGAGAGGGAAAACATCCTCTCAGCATTTATCCTGTCAAGACCCTTAAGTATCCTATATGTTTCAATGAGGTCACATTTCATCCTTATAAATTCCAATGAGTGGAATCCAAGCCTTTGCTCCTCAGGCACTCTCTCCATATTGGGGATCATCCTGTGAACTTTCTCCAAACTTCCTCCAATGAAATGTTATCTTTCATTAAATAAGGGGATCAACACTGCTCACAGTACTCCAGATGTGGTGTCACCAACATCTTGCACAGTTGCAATAAGACTTCCATACTCTTATACTCCAACCCTCTGAAAATAAGGGCCAACATTCCATTATCCTTCCTGATTACCTGCTGCACCCTGTGTGCTAGTTTTATGTGTTTTGACCACAAGTACCCCCAAATCCCTTTGTGTTCCAGCTTTCTGTAATTTTTCTCATTTAAATAATATTAAGTTCTTTAGTTCTCCCTTCCAAAATGAACAACTTCACATTTTCCTACATTATACTCTATATATCAACTTTCTGCCCAATCTAATATTCCAATAATTCCTTACAAACTGTTTTATCACTCTCACGAGCTGCCTTTCCACCTAATTTTGTGTCATCTACAAATTACCAAGGTAATTTCAAGCCACATGCCTCACACTCAGCAGTGCACCGCTACCTCAGCTGTGGATATTGTCGTCATACCATATCAAAATATCCAAAATCAAAAGCAAAAGTATAAACAAAAGTGCACAAAGGCAAACATTGCCTTCCTGAACATCCATGCTGCCAAAGAGGAGATATGAGTTAGCCTTGGCAGATAAGGTTAAAGATAATCCAAGAAGACTCTACAAATAGATTAAGAGCAAGACAGCAACTAGATAGAGTTGGAATCTTAAAGATCAACGAGGTTGACTTTGCATTGAACCTCAGGAAATGAGAGAGGTATTAAATGAATATTTTGCATCTGTTTGTACTGTTCAGAAAGAAATGGAGGCTAGAGAACTCAGGGAAATAAATATTGCTGTTTTGAAAACAGTTCGCACTACAGTAGACGAAGTGCTGGAGGTCTTAGAAAATATAATGATGGATAAATCTCCAGGACGAGATCAAGTGTATCCCAGGACGTAATGGGAAGTTAGGGAGGAAATTGCAGGATCCCTAGCAGAAATATTTATATAATCTATAAACACAGTACCTGAGAAGTGGAGGGCAGTTAATGTTGTGCCATTGTTTAAGAAAGGTTGTAAGCAGCAGCCTGGAAACTAACAGACCTGTGAGTCTGACATCAGTGGTGGGTAAGTTGCTATAGGTGATTCTGAATGCTAGGATATACATGCATTTGGAGAGGCAAGTATTGTTTAGAGACAGTCAGTATGGTTTTGTGCGGGAAAATTGATTGAAGTTTTCAATGAAGTAACCAAAATGATTCATGAGGACAGAGCGGTAAACATTGTGTACTTGGACTTTAGCAAAGCCTTTGATAAGGTTCTGCATAATATACTAATTAGAAACGTTAGATCACATGAGATTCAGGGTAAGCTTGCCAATTGGATACAAAATTGGCTTTACAGTAGGAGACATAGAGTGGTGGTAGACGGTGGTTTCTCGGACTGGAGGCCCGTGACCAGAGGTATTCCAGGGGGTTTGGTACTGGTCCATTTTTGTTTGTCATTTATTTAAATGATTTGGATGAGAATACAGAAGATATGATTAAAAGGTTTGCAGATGACACCAAAATTGGTAGAGTGTACAGTGAGGAAGGTTATCTAAGATTACGAAGAGATCTTGATCAACTGGGTCAGTAGGCTGTGGAGTGGCAGATGGACTTTAATTTGGATAACTGTGAGATACTGCATTTTGGTAATACAAACAAAAGCAGGACTTATAGACATTTAATGCTAGGCCCTAGGTAGTGTTGTTGAACAGAGAGACCCATGGGTTCAGGTAGATAATTCTTTGAAATTTGTGCCACAGGTAGACAGGGTGGTTAGGAAGGCATTTAGCATGCTTGCCTTCATTGCTCAGACCTTTGAGTATAAGAATTGTGATGTCATGTTGAGATTGTATGGGAGATTAGTGAGGCCTCTTCTGGAGTACTTTGTGCAGTTCTGGTCACCCTGTTATAGGAAGGATATTATTAAACTGGAGAGGGTTCAGAAAAGATTTACCTGGATGTTATCAGGAATGAAAGTCTGAGATAAAAAAAAAAGACTAGAAAGCCTGGGACATTTTTCATGGGAGCGTAGGAGGTTGAGGGCTAACCTTAATAATGTTTATAAAATTATGAGGGGTATAGATACGGTGAATTTCAAGGGTCTTTTCCGGAGGTTTGGGGGGGGGTGGTTCGTGTGTGGAATGAACTGCCAGAGAAAGTGGTGGATGCAGGTACAGTTACAGCATTTAAAAAATATTTGGATGATTTCATGAATAGGAAAGGTTGGGAGAGATATGGGCTAAGTACAGGCAGGTGGGAATGGTTTAGTTTGGGAACATGGGGTTAGCATGAGCTGGTTGGGTTGACGGATCTGTTTCCATGCTGCAAGGCTCTATGACTCTGAACATTACTTTGGTCCACACTTCTGCACTATTAAATAGTTTTCATTTTATTAATTTATAGTGGCTGGTATTGTTGTCAGCATCTCTTTAACAGAATGATGATCACTTGCATAGTATGTTGTAAGTTTTTATGGCTGAGCAAAGAATATTCATAGCACCATGATTTGTCTGCCAAGGATGGAGTATCTGGCTGGCGGACATTGGTGAAGTGCCGTCAGGTGGAGTTGCTGAGGTTCTGTGAGTGTAAGGCCAAGACTTGTTTTGCCTTCTGAAATGCATCATAGCTGCTAGAATCTATCTGAAATGACAGAATCACATTTTTCCATTCCACTGGCATCTGGTGCTGGAAGCCCAATACGCAGGTCTGTCTGCTCAATGTCACTATCACCCCAATCTTTCTCATCAGATAAGGAGTCTACTCCTCTATGTCCATCAAGTCCTCCACTGTGAGAGAATGTGCAGGGCAAAACAAAACACTCTTAGGACATTTGGAGGGGTGCAGTGGAACCGCATTTTCAACATTACAACCATGTACTCTATTGTGGTCCTTACACTGCCATTGGATGCATTGTCATGCATCTCAGGTGGAAGCCAAGAATTTCTTAATGGTGTCATCAGTCAAGTTTTGAAATTATAGCCCCTTTTACCCAGAATCCACTTCTCAGGCATGCAGGTGTCTTAAATGAACTTCAACACCTAGAGTTGTAAAGAAAGTATGAATCATGACAGCTCTCTGACAATTGAGTATATACATGGAGGGTTCATCTTCTGCAGGCATAGACGAATGCCACAACGATGTCAGAAATGGTGATAAATATTGGTGTTGACAAATGCTCGAGGTTAGTCTCAAGAAGCTCTGATTGTCAAATGCTTGTAGTTGATTATTCCCTGCACATGTAGGGAATGACACTGAAGCCCACAGATCTTTTAGTTTGGCTCTCAGTATCTGTTCTGAAGTGCACAAACTCTCTAGTTTTTTTAAGGAGATTTGTCATTTGTCCAGCTGCCAGACATGAGCCTCTATACATCTGAAAGGAGCTGCTGGTTGAGGGTCACTGCTGCAGTGACTTTTAAAGCCCCTGGCATTGGGTTCCCTCCCAGTCCAGGGACTGAAGCACATCCTGAAGGAGATCACACATATCAGTAACCTCATCTCTGGATATCCTCAGCCAGAATTGGCATTGTCACCTGAGATGGTTGAGGTGGGAATGCTAAACTCTGAGATATAGCATTGTTCCAAATGGGACTGGACCAGAGTTGTAGCTCAGCTGACTGCCTTCAGCAACAGACCCGACCACAGGTGACAACCCTTTTGTAGTACTCCCAGTTCTACTCTCCTCCTCTACTCAAGGTTCCTTCTGTATAATACCCATTTAGCCTGTAGAAGTCCAGCTCTGGAAGAGGTGTGTCCTGCAAAGGGCACTTCGCCTTCATCAAAAATCTTGACACTGTAGCTCAATGGCTGTCCAGTTTTCACCTTGGTCTTGGCAGAGGTCACCTTGATGTTGCCCTCAGAGTTGCATTGGATTTTCTTGAAGTGACACTTGACCTTTTTTTATTTGCAATGAACCTTCCCTCAATGACTCTCAGTCATCTCTTCAACACACTTAAGTTCCCTCCGATGACCCCTCAACTTCTCTTCATTTTTTGACTTTCCCTCAGTGCGTCTCCACCCTCCTGCAATGTTCTTCAGCTTCCTCTCCCCTATACCAAAAGAATTCAAGTGGTGACGGACAGCTCCATCTCAGTCTCCTATAGCCTTGACGTCAGCCTCGTCTACTCACTGCCAGCTTTAAGCAGTTGTAAGAGCAAAAGCCTGCAATTTCCATGCACCATCAACTTAATGACCAAGGTAATGGCTCCCAGCTCAATTCATTTTACGCAAAACCATTAAAATTCCCTGCCCACATGTCCTGTTTCTATCCCAATATCAGGAACCTGGCACCACATTCCCTATGTTGTATAAAATCCTGCTTATACCTTTCCTCGCGCTCTCAGCCAGTGGTAAATTCTGCTTGTAGTTTAATTCCCAGGCTCACAATGAATAAAATCAAGGAACAGTGTGAGCAGAAAAGTTATACTACACTGCACCCTCCTGCAAACATAAAACAACTGAGTGCAATGCAACAATCAATGGGAGCGTAAGAAACATTATTAATAAATGATTCTGCAGTATTCTAAGAACAAAGGTGAAGCTCTGAAGTAGGGAAAATTGAAACTACAGTACTGGCTTCCTTGTTCATCTCAATGGAAGCAAGGAACCAGGAGATACATCATTAGCAAATTCAAAACCAACTTCCTTTAATAAAACAAACTAACAACAATGTTTATGCACATCCACATGCAGATCGCACTGAAGAACAGAAATATAAAAATAGGAAACATTTTTTTCCTTCACCTGCACTACCCGAAGGAGGTTCATTATTTCATCATCAGCTAGACCTTTTGTCACTACTAGTTTGCTATTGTCTTCCACTCTCAGAGGCAGAATAGAAAAGGCATTTTTTTTTAACTCTATCCCATCTAGTGTAGGAAGCAAATGCTTCTAGTTGTTATTAATCTGAATGACATGGGCCATTTTACCAACTGAAATAAACAGTTCCTATGTAAAACTTATTGTATATAAAGAACAATTCGTATAACATGACAGGGAGTGCAATTTGCCAACACACCAAAACATGAACTAAAATTAACATCAATACAGTTTGAGATTGTACAGTATCACACTGTGTATATAACAAACAGGGCAATTCCAGGAAGATAAATATACAACTGCCTCATAAGGATCCTGAGTGAACAATACACTCACCAGTAGAGACCTACATTAGCAGATGACTATATATCAACACTACATTATGGTTATTATCTTATGCGATGTTTGTGGTAATGTGACTGAACATGCCATTTCCTTCCCCCTTCATTCATTGTATTTGTTTCTTCTGCTCTGAAACTCCTTTGGTAATAAAAATGTTCAAAAACAATGTTTGACATTCTAAAATTGACAGGCAGTCCTTCTGTTAAGCAGTAATGATATATTATGCATTGTGGAAGGTGAGATGACTCAATAGTATAGATGCTCCAATAAACATGAAAGATGTGCAAAACATATCTACTGCAAAGGGAATGAGGGGAAGTGAAATAGGCAGAAGTAAGCAATTTCCCCACCTCAAAGCTTGCTACAACAGTCAAAAGATCATGGCTGATCTGTTTGTGTTTTGAATTCCAGACTCACATCTCAACCTGCCCAACAAGAATCTATGCATTTCTGTCTTAAAAATATTCAATGACATCTCCTCCATTGCCTTCAGAGGCACATAGTTCCAAAATCACGCAATAGTGGACAAAATAAAATCTCATCTCTGCCTAAAAGGGCAACACCCAATTTAAAAATATTGTTCCTACTCCTGGACTGAACCACAACAGAAAGCATCATTTTCATGTTCACCTTGTCAAATCTATTCAGGATCTCATATCCCTTAATCAAGTCATCCCCCACTCTTCTAAACTCCAGTGCAAACAAGCCGACCTTGTCCATCCTATCCCCATACAACAACCCACTCATTCCAGCTGTCAATGTGGTAAAACTCCTCTGAATCACTTTCAATGCATTTGCATCCTTCCGTAAATAAGGAAACAATATTAATACACACATTATTGAAGATGCAGTCTCACTAATTCCCATAACACACTTACTTTTATGGTCACTACTTCTTATAACAAAGCATAGGAAACCATTAGTCTGCTTGCTTAGTTGTTGTTCCTACATATTAGTTTTTTGTGACTTATTCATTAAAACTCCTAAATCTCTCTACACCTCTGAACTCTACAGTCTTCTCCATTTAAATAACACCTTGCTTTTTTACTCTTCCTTCCAAAGTAACAAATTTCATATTGGCCCATAATATACTCTAACTGCCATATTTTTGCCCATTCACTCACTCAACCTATCTATTATCAGCCACCTCCGTGTGTCTTCTTCACAACATACTTTCTTACTTAGCTTGTTGTCATATGGAAATTTAGCTACAACACATTTGTCACCCTCAGTTAAGTTACTGAAGTAAATAATAAAGCATTAAGATTTCAACACAGAATCCCACGGGACTCCACACGTCACATCCTTCCAACTTGACAAAGATTCTTTTCTGTCTGCTCTCTGTTTTCTCCTAGCCAGCCAATCTTCTACCCAAGCTAATATACTATCCCCTACATCATGAGCTTTTATTTTCCACAATAACTTTGGTTGATCAAGTGCCTTGCTGAAATCCAATTATAGTGTGCCTACCAGCTCCCCTTTTTCCACAGCACATTAATCATTCAAGCGACTCCAATAAATTGATTATCTGTGACTGTCCTCTGATGAAACCATTCTGACTCTTCCCAATTACTTTGAGTTTTTTTTTTAACTGCCCAGTTACAATCTTGTTAATGATCGATTCTAACATCTACCCCGTGATGCAAGTCAAGCCTATAGTCTCCTGTTTCTATTCCCTCACTTCGTGAATAAAGAGGTTATATTTGCTACTTTCCAGTCTAACAGAAACCTTTCTAGATCAAGGGAATTTTGGAAAATTAACACCAATCCATCTACTACCTAATTAGCAAACTTTTAAGACCCGAGGGTAAAATACATCTGAATCTGCAGTTCTATCAATTTGCTTAGTATCATGTCCCCTCTGATTATAATTGCCTTAAGTTCCTTTTTCCCTTCCATACCTGATTTACAACGATTACTGAAATGTTTTCTTTTAATCTCCAGAGTGAAGACAAAAGCAAAACTAAATTGTTACTTTCATTCACGATTATCTTATTATCAATTGTTTTCTTTCTCACAGGGCTTTGAGGACACTATATGCTGACTGCTTCCCGATGGATCAGTGGTCAAAGGTGTTTTCCTTTATAAAAGTTACCATAACTGATGGGTGATATAAAATGGGTAAAAACAATGACTGCAGATGCTGGAAACCAGATTCTGGATCAGTGGTGCTGGAAGAGCACAGCAGTTCAGGCTGCCTGAACTGCGGTGATATGAAATGGTCTAACTACGTGGTACATCCACAGCAAAAAGGTCAGATATCATTCCTTGCAACAGTGGGGATAGGTAGAACCCAGTATATAGTGAGGCCAGCAGAAAACAGGAAACTCTAGGGATATCACAGGGTAGGTATTAGAATCATTAACGAGATGATAGCCACATACTTAGGAAAATCTTAATGTAATTGGGAAGTGTCAGCATGGTTTCATCAAAGGGTATACCAAGGAATGCAAATCAAGAGCATACCATTTTGCACATTAAGAGTTTATGCACAGCTTGATTTGGCACACAAAGATGGCCATCACAGAATTGCTACATACTATCCCTACAGTGTGGAAACAGGCCATTTGGCCCAACAAGTCCACATTGACGCTCTGAAGAGTAACCCACCCAGTCCGATTCCCCTAAATAATGCAACTAACCTATACATCCCTGAACACTATGGGACAATTTAGCTTGGCCAATAGACAATCGGTGCAGGAGAAGGCCATTCGGCCCTTTGAGCCAGCACCACCATTCATTATGATCATGGCTGATCATCCTTAATCAGTATCCTGTTCCTGCCCTATCCCCATAATCCTTGATTCCACTTTCTCTTAGAGCTCTTTCCACCTCTTTCTTGAATGTATCCAGAGGCTTGACCTCCACTGCCTTCTGGGGCAGAGCATTCCATATCCACCACTCTCTGGGTGAAGAAGTTTCTCCTCAACTCTGTTTTAAATGGCTTACACCTTATTTTTAAACTGTGTCCTCTGGTTCTGGACTCACCCATCAGCGGAAACATGTTTCCTGCCTCCAGAGCGTCCAATCCTTTCATAATCTTATACGTCTCAATCAGATCCCCTCTCACCCTTCTAAACTCAAGTGTATACAAACTCAGTCGCTCCAATCTTTCATTATATGATGGTTCTGCCATTCCAGGAATTGAGCACGTGAACCTACGCTGCATTCCCTCAATAACCAGGAGACCAAAACTGCACACCAAACTCCAGATGCAGTCTCACCAGGGCTCTGTACATCTGCAGAAGGACCTCTTTGCTCCTATACACAATTCCTCTTGTTATGAAGGTCAGCATGCCATTAGCTTTCTTCACTGCCTGCTGTATCTGCATGCTTGCTTTCATTGACTGATGTACAAGACCATGTAGATCTCATTGTACATCCCCTTTACCTAACTTGACTCCATCTAGCTAGTAATCTGCCTTCCTGTTCTTACCAAAGTGGATAACCACACATTTATCCACATTAAACTGCATCTGCCGTGCATCTGTCCAAGTCACCCTGTATTCTTAAAACATCCTCCTCACATTTCACTCTGCCACCCAGCTTTGTGCCATCAGCAAATTTGCTAATATTATTTTTAATGCCTTCATCTATATCATTAATGTAAACAGCTGCGGTCCCAGCACCGAACCTTGTGCTACCCCAATAGTCACAGCCTGCCATTTCGAAAGGGACCGTTTATCACTACTCTGTGCTTCCTGTCAGTCAGCCAATTTTCAATCCAAGTCAGTATATTGCTCCTAATATCATGTGCCCTAATTTCGCTCACTAATCTCCTATGTGGGACCTTATCAAAGACTTTCTGAAAGTCCAGGTACACTACATCCACTGGCTCTCCTTTGTCCATCTTCATAGATACATCCTCAAAAAATTCCAGAAGATTAGTCAAGCACGATTTGCCCTTCATAAATCCATGCTGACTCTGACCTATTCTGCTATCCAAATGAATCATAATTTAATTTTTTATAATTGACTCCAGCATCTTTCCCACCACTGTCGTCAGGCTAACCAGTCTATAATTCCCTGTTTTCTCTCTCCTTCCCTTATTGAAAAGTGGGACAACATTAGCCACCCTCTAAACCACAGGAACTGCTCCTGAATTGATACAACATTGGAAAATGATTACCTATGCTTCTATGATTTCTAGAGCCACCTTCTTCCACAATTTCTAGAGCCAATTCTTTCAAGTTTTGTGTCCTGCACATTAAGATCCATATAATATTTATAACAGCAAAGGCAAGGATCCAAGTACCAACCTCTGGGAAACCCCAATACAAACATTCATCTAGCACAAAAAATATCCAAAAAGCTTTCTCATGCAGCAAGTGGTCTAGGTTGGAATGCAGTGCCTGGAGCGATGGTGAAGGCAGATTCAATTGAAGTATTTAAGAGAGCATTGGATGATCATGTAGATATCCATTGAACACTGTTTCCTATCACACAGCCAATTTTGTATCCATGTTGCTATTGTCCTCTTTACTCATGCCCTATCATTTTCCTCAAGGCGCTATGGTCTAACATTGTATCGAATACCTTTAGAAGCTCATATACACCACACCACCTGCCTTGCCCTCATCAATCCTTCTGTTACCTCTTAAAAAGACTCCAGCAAGTTAGTTCGATATGTTTTTCCTTCACCACATCTGTGTTGATCTTTCCAATTTAACCTGTATTTTTCCATGTGACTACTAATTCTATCCCAAGTAATTATTTCTAGCTGTCTCCCTTCTTCAAAGTTAAAGTGATTGATCTGTAATTGCAGGACCGATCTTTTTTGAACAAGGGTGTAATGTTTTCACTTCTCCAGTCCTCCAGCATAACCTCCATAGAAAGTCATACAGTCATAGTACAGCGTGGAAACAGATGCTTCAGTCCAACCTGTCCATGCCGACCAGATATCCTAACCTAATCTAGTCCCATTTGCCAGCACTTGGCCCATATCCCTCTAAACTCTTCCTATTCATAGACCCATCCAGATGCCTTTTAAATGTTGTAATCGTACCAGCCTCCACCATTTCCTCTGGCAGCTCATTCCATATACGCGCCATCCTCTGTATGAAAACGTTGCCCTTAGGTCCCTTTTATATCTTTCCCCTCTCACCTTAAACAAATATCCTCTAGTTTCGGATTCCCCCTGTCCTGGAGAAAAGACCTTGTCTATTTATCCTATCCATGCCCCTCACGATTTTATAAGCTTCCATAAGGTCACCTCTCAGCCTCCGAAGCTCCAGGGAAAACTGCCCCAGCCCATTCTGCCTCTCTGTTTAGATCAAACCCTCTAGCCCTGGCAACGTCCTTGTAAACTAAAACAGAAGTTGCTGGTAATGAACAGAAATTAAAGTTAACCTTTCAGTTTATGTGACCCTTCCTCAGAAGTGTTTTGAGGAAGGGTGCCAGACCCGAAACACTAACTTTGATTACTCTTCAAAGATGCTGCCAGACGTGCTATGCTTTCTCAGCAACTTCTGTTTTTGTTTCTGGTTTACAACATCCTCAGCTGTTTCAGTTTTTATTTAACATCCTTGTAAATCTTTTCTGAACTTTTTCACGTCTCGCAACATCTTTCATATTGCAGTGAGATCAGAATTGCATGCAGAACTCCAAAGGTGGTCAAACCAATGTCCTGTACATCCGCAACATGACCTCCCAACTCCTATACTCAATGCACTGACCAATAAAGGAAAGCATACCAAATGCTGCCTTCTTCACTTTCCTATCTACCTGCGACTTCACTTTCAAGGAGCTATGAACCTGCACTCCAAGTTCTCTTTGTTCAGCAACACGTCCTAGGACTTTACCATTAAGTGTACAAGTCTTTCCTTTCCAAGAAGCGGCCCCACACATTTATCTAAATTAAACTCCAACTGCCAATCCTCGACCCACTGGCCCATCTGATCAACATCATGTTGTACTCTGAGGTAACCTTCTTCACTACCACTACATCTCTGATTTTACTGTCATCTGTAAAATTACTAACCATACCTCCTATGTTCACATCCAAATAATTTATATAAGTGACAAAAAGCAGTGGACCCGGCACCGATCCTTATGGCACTCCACTGGTCACAAGCCTCTAGCCTGAAAAGCACACCTCCACCACCACCCTCTGTCTTCTACCTTTGAGCCAGTTCTGTATCCCAGTGTTCCATGAAATCTAAATTTGATAACCAGTCTACCATGAGGAACCTTGTCGAACACCTTCACTTTGGTGATAATGTTCTGTAATTTCAACACCTACGAATTCCATAAGTTATAGCAGTCCTCCTATGTTCCTATGCAAGATCTCGAAATAAGTAATTTACTTCAGAACATTACTGGAGGTAAAATTGTTCTAATTTTGTTAACGTATCATGACTTTCCATAATGCAAATTGAATAAAATGGTCGCATTTTCCAAAGCAGAACTTTTTCTTACTTAGTGCGACATACTTGTAAATATACTTCTGAGAATGAAAACTGTTATTCAGGTTTGCAGTGTTACTCAGTCTGGAATGCTGTGAGGAATTATGTTAAAGTGAGGATGAACAACAAACCAAAAGAAGAAAGGCTCCAAGAAGGAGCATTTGGAAATAGAAGATTGGTGAGAAGGTTGGAAAGGAGGAGGGAAACAGAACCAATCAGGTGAGAGAAGGGAAGGGAGATTGGTAATCTTGACAAATACAGTTTTGATAATTATGATGGGAGTGAAGGTGAAGACATAATGGTTTGTAAACCTATGACCATTGTTTTTTTCAGTTTTGCCTTCTAATTTTAGTATTCAATAAGAGAGCATCATTCTGCAATTTATTTGAATACCACCCTGTGTATTCTGCATTTTGAGTCAAGTGTTCAGTTTGGAGGTATTAGATACCCCATTCGACATTACAGAATGGGGGACACAGTGAAGAGTGGGAACACCCGCAAGGATCTGGGTGACACAAAAGACCATTTAGGATATTGAGTGGAGAGGGCAGAGTTGAAGCACTTGCACTGGGTTAGAAGAAAGTGTACTGGAATGGAACAATGAGGGGGACGATGGTGGAAGAATAGCAGGGCAGATGAAAAGTTTGGTCTAGAGAATTGACAGAAGAGGTTAAGCAGCAAACAATCATTAAAGCTCAAAAGGTCAAACCAAATTCTAAAGTTTTACTAGTGATGGGTTCACAGATGCCAGGTGACAGTCCAATTAGCTTTTGTCACTTACCACAATAATAGAAACATGTAATAATGCACTCACTAGATTTTTAATTATTTATTTATACTTGTACCTTCTGAGACAGGTTTCTGAGGGAAATGTGTTGTTGGCAAAGCAGATATCACAGTGGGAATTCCACTTGTTGTTGGCAACCTTGAACTCAATCCCTTATATGTATTTTTGGTAGTCCCAATTATAGCTTCTGTGCTGGATACTTGCACAGTCTGAGTAGTTTTCAACACTGTTTCCTGAGAAGCTGATGAGACTGACTCCGTCATTGCAGCCCCCTGAATTGATGTTGTAGCTCTGGATGTCGTAGTCACCTGAAATGTATTGGGTGCCTTGCTGTCTGTTACCGCACCCACCGTGGTTGCCATGATTTCATTAATTTCCTTCTCAGCACTTGGACTGTTTATATTCCAGCTGAAGTAATTACCCTCTGGTTCACTGATTATTGTTGTTGTTGTTGTTACTTCTTCATTTCTGAAACTTCCAACATTTGCATTTGTGAATTCTGAGAAATTTAACATTTCTGAAGTCAATACTGTGGCATCCTTGTGTGTTGTATTTACAGTAAGAATTGTTTTACTTGTAAGAGGCAAAGCTGTAGTGTCGTGACTATTTAGCGTAAAGACCTCATTGCCTGAATCAGTGGTCCTGGTTGTCTCAACACCACTTTCATTTTTGGTGATCCCATTAAAAACAGTTGAAATTGTAACCTGCTCTGGCACTTGTTTCTTATTCTCCATTGTTCCTTCAGCTTTCTGATTATGTTGTGTTGCTGTTGTTGTCGTGTAAACAGTATCGTTAACTTTGCTGTCATCAATGCCTTGACCAGAAGAGGATTTTGTAGCTAAGACTGTTAAAAAGTCTTTCTGCTGAGACTGTACAGTTTTATTCCAATCATCATCTTTAGTACTTGTATTAAATTGTTTTTGAAATGGCACCATTGTTCTAACTGTAGGTAATATATCAAGGCTGGTCATCGTGATTACATTTTCATTTTCTGACTTATTGATTTGTTTTGTTTCTTTTATATTGGCAATGCTAGAAGTTATTGCTGCAGTTAATGTTTCTAATGAAGGCCTTAACATATTACTAAAAGCAGTAGAACTTGCTGTTTCTCCATTGATCTCCGTGGCACTTTTCACCTCATTACTGTTCTCATTATAGCTTGTGGTGCTTTCTGGCTTTTCAGTAGAAACCTCAAATATTTGCATGTTTCTTCTTTGCCATTTGTGAACGTTGGAAGATCTCAGCCCCGGTAAGCAGATGACAGTGGCTAAGACAGCCACACAAGCACAAAATTCTGCTGGTCTCATCATTACCAAAAAGGTAAGGAATCCCCCTGAAGATAACTGCACAAGTAAATCTGAAACAAAAGAACCTCAGTATAGTTTGTGAAACATTTAGTGACAGCACAGTATTAGTATCATTCCAAATAAATGTAACACAAATATATCTCAACTGTCACTCTGATGTGACAGTGATTGGAAATACAAGAAAATAGTTTACACAAAAATATATTTACCCGGTGGACAAAAATTCAAAATCTCCACATAAGATATAATGTAAAAACCATTTTAAGAAAGTAAAATCAGACAACTTTTACCAAGTGAAAATATAGAGTACACCACAACATATTGAAGTAACATCCTCTGAAAGAAGTAGAGAGACCCTATCCAATGGAACATGTATGTTTTCATAACCAAAATTTAGCTTCTATTTTATGAATGTTGCTAATGGAAAACCTTAAATTAATTGAGTACAGAGGGCAGGGGAATGAAATAAAAGCCGGTTCCATCAGGAATCACCTTCTTTCTTTAACAGCCTGGGGGTTTTGGAGGCTCCTAATAGGGGACAGTATGCTGCAGCCTGATGTAACAATGCAAATAAAGTGGATGGTAAGCAATCTTTGCTCCTTTTTCATTTTTCTGGGGATCATGCAATGGGCTGCCACACATTAGCAGCCAAGGAGACCTGTAGCCTATTCCATTTTGGGAATTTTCAGAGAAGGCCAAAGAGAGAAAAGTTAATTAATTACTACATTTTAAGCTCCTTCCTCAACAGCTTGTTAGAAAGGTATTTCTTTTGATTTCTGATCTCTAATTGGAGGCCAACATTTTATACAGAAAGGCATGTAGTAGTGTTTAAATTTTCTGTCTTTCTGCTGGTGTTCAGCCCTATAGGGTCGTAGAGCATGGAAATAGGCCCTTTGGTCCAACTCAATCATGCCTACCAAATTTCCCAAACTAAACTTGTCCCACTTGCCTGCATTTGGCCCATATCCCTCTAAAGTTGTCCTATTCATGTACTGTCCAATTGCCCTTTAAATATTGTAACTGTATTTGCATCTACTACTTCCTCTGGCAGTTTATTCCACATACAAACCACCCTCTGTCTGAAAATGTTGTCCTGAGGTCCTTTTTAAATCTTTCTTCTCACTCCTTAAAAATATGCTTCCTGGTTTTGAACTGCCTGACTGTGGGGAAGATACCTTCACTATTCACCATAACTAGTTAAAAATCACACAACACCAGGTTATAGTCCAACAGGTTTAATTGAAAGCACAAGTTTCAGATAGTTGATGAAGGAGCAGTGCTTCGAAAGCCAGTGCTTCCAATTAAACCTGTTGAACTATAACCTGCTATTATGTGATTTTTAACTTTGTACACCCCAGTCCAAGATTGGCATCTCCAAATCACCTTATCTACACCTTTCATGATTTTATAAATTCCTATAAGGTTACTCCTCCACCTCCTATGCTCCGGCAAAAAAAGTCCCAGCCTATATCGCCTCTCCTCAGAGCTCAAACCCTCTAGTCCCAGCAGCATAGTGGTAAATCTTTTCTGAATCTTTTCCTTCCCACAGCATGGCGACCAGAACTGTACACAGTACTCCATAGTGGTCTGACCAGCATCCTCAACATGACGTCCCAATTCCTGTACTCAATGGTCTGAGCAATGAAGGCAAGCCTGCTAAGTGCCACCTAACCACCCTGTCTACTTGTGATGCAACTTTCAAAGAAGTATGTACCTGAATCCCTAGGTGTCTCTGTTTGACAATATGCCAGTTCCATTTCTCTACAGCAATGATAGGTCAAGTGAACAAGTTCTATACAATTTTAGTGATGTATGCTAACTTTTTGAAAAGCATCTGAAACACTATAATGATAAAGTGTATTTGTTCCAAAGACTTGATTCTAAGTGTAGACTCTTCGAAGGAAGAAGTATCTAAGATGTTCATTCTATTTCAATCATACAGATAGAAATGCTTGTCTACTGGAAATAATATTTTTGATCTTCAACTCAAAAAGCTTTAAACCTCCAGTTACAATAGGAGGAACAATCCCACCTACTTTATCTTCCAAAACTGGAGCAATGTGGGAATAGAACAGAGTGGGGAGAATGCAGAGAGTACAGTAAAAATGATTGGATATCTCTTTCAATGAACTCGCACAGCCAAGATGAGGTGAATGATATTCTTTTATGATTCTATAATCTGATGATTAAATAACTCCAAAGAGGCCAGTCACCCTTTATTTATACATGGAGTCTTTGTCTAATAAAACCTATCAATCCTAGTTTTGAAACTATCAATTAACTTAACCTCAACAACATTTTAATATGGTGGTTGTGATGACACTGTGACTGGATGAGTGCCAGGTTTCTATTACTAAGGAATGCTTTCTGGCACTATACCTGAGTAGCAAGTTTAAAAAGGTTATGCCCACTTGTTTTCTGAACTCTCCCTCCAAAGATGACAGTTTGTCTATTTGTCTAACAGCTTTCCTGCTCTGACAAATTAATTATCTTAAACACTATCCTCACAATTTAACAATTTTGGCTTAGATGTCATTCTGGTGAATCTGCCCTGCCCCTTGTTCACAGCCAATATATTTTTCCTGAGATGAGGTGCAGACTGAATGCAATAGTCTAAACGGTGGTTGACCAAAACTCTGTACAGCTGGAACATAATTTTCACTATCTGTACTATCCAGACCTCTTGTGACAAAGAGGAACATTGTCATTTTCAAGGTTTTTTTCATGTCTGCCCACTACCTTTTCTTAATTTTTGTACTTGGACTCCTAAATTTCTATGAACAGTTTCAGTCCCTAGCATCTCCTTACTTAGAAAACATTAGGTTCCAGATCTAAAGTGGATGTCCTTATACTTTCCCATTTTAAACTGTCAGGTTTGCCCTCTTGAACTACCAATTTCCCTTTGCAATTTTCAACTACCAAGCATACAATTTGCTGTATCACATAACTTAGGGGAAAATCATCTGGCGACTTGAGGTGGGTAGGACATTTAATTAAGTGCTATGGTGGTATCCATATTTTCTAAATCAACCTGTACAGAGATGTTATTACAAACCTCCTGAGCTGGTGAGACTTGACTATGAACCTCCTGATTCAGGGAAGGAACATTACCACTGCCCCTGAAAAGCTCATATCTAAGCATGGCCATCTTCCCATCTCTGCCAAATTGAGTTCTAGGAGGGAAGGCCAATAGTCAACCTCCCCATCTTTCACTAATTGAATCCTTTAAAAGGTAATAGGTAATGTCATCATAGTCCCAGGGGACCTGTCTCATCAGAGGGAGGGCTGGTGATGGTTTAACCTAAGGGCTAACATGCGTCAGGTGAGGGGAGAGATTAAGAAGAATAGTCCTTTGTGGGCAACCTCAGCCAGTGCAAGAAAAGAACCCATACTGTTAGCATCACTTTGCATCACAAACCAGCAGCTGCTGTCGATCAGTCTCTTAAAGACCAATGAATGAACACATAGCTGTCTCAGTCCACTGCTGCTGGTATTTACCCAGCTTCAGGCATGCTCAGCAAATAAGAAAGTGTTCCCTTCTTCCTGGTGGTGGAATACGAATAAAGTCTTTCTGCACTTGTATTTTCCACTTTGTCCTATACCTACACACATACACATGACATGGGTGCTGGGGAATAATTTTTTAAAATTATCAGGGGATCTCCTCACAACAGGGACTGACTCCAAGCTGACAGGTCACAGCTGTTGTATGGTGTACATGTAAATAAAGGGTTACTTGATAATGCGATACCATCCTCTAAAAAACAAGGAACAAAAAGTAAGACTATGTTCCCAACTTTTCAGCTCCTGGGAGCTTTCTGTGTCTGATCAAGCAACTGGACATTGGGACGGACTAGGGCTGCTGTGAGCCATGCTTTTGCCCTTGCTCATAACTTTTCTGCACCCCTGTTGACTCCCTTGCCATTAACCACAACCCCTCCTCCCCAAACATGATTTACCTGTGGCCTAAAACAGCCACAGCCGCCTCTGTAGAAATGCTGACCGCAAAATCTGCCAGTCCTTGCCAGCCCTGAAACTCTGAATATACAGGACTTGCTTCACAGGAGGGCCCAGTGGTGACCTTCCCACTGCCTGATTGGCTTGTGGTTCATCACCACCAATGCTTAATGCCTTGTCAGCAAACACAAAGCTCTATTCTTTCATCCAAGTCATTTACAGGAAGGGTGGCAACTTCAATAAGAATATGGCCAGATGGGGCCAGCAAGGATGAGTTAAAGACAGTTTTGCATTGTCACTGGAAGTGGATAGTTTCGCCCATGGAGGTCTGTCTTATGACTGCATCAACACATCAATGAATCAGATACACAGCTGAAGGAAATCCAGGGTTGCAGATTTACTAAATTAGGAGCCATAATAAATATGAGGCACAAAACGAAGCTATAAAGGATAGTAATAAGACAGTGAAATCAGTAAAATAAATAGCAGATGGATTTCAACGTCAGTAACTTGATGTAGGACATGCTGGTTAAAGAAAGCAATAATTCTACTTTGAATCAAGAAAACTTTATAAATTGGATGAACAAAGCAAGCTGGCTTGTTCAGAATACAATAAAAACAGCACTTCGAATCAATAAAGCCATAAAAATGTAATAGAATGCTGCAGCTTATGATGAGTTATAGATTTAAAAAGCTGAGATGTGATAGTGAACCGATAACAAACCATCATAAATCCACTTATGGAGCAATGCATTTTTTTTTAGGATGTTCAATTGACAGTGCAGATTTATTAAGATGCTGCCTGGTAAGGACATTCTAATCTGACTACAGACTACAAAAATTAGAGCTCTCTTCTTAAGAACAAAGGATTAAGACCTCTGAAAGGGTCTCTTAGAAATGAGTTTATAAAAGTCTCGGGTAAAGTTGTTTGAAACAGTCTTCTCCAGTCGCTGAGGGTTTTAAATGAAGAGACAGAGTTAAATTCAAATTGGAGATACATAGATCGGAGAGCAAGAGAAATTTCATTTTTACATGGAGGGTTGTGGGCTGTGAAATGCACTTACAGTTAGTAACTGATGCAGAAAGCATAGTCAGCAATTTATTTGGAGCTGCTCCCATTCTATCACTGCAGCTTCATCAGAAAGTACAGCTGAGATTAAGTTAGGAAAATAATTACCACTGTACTTCCAGCAAAGTTATAACAGCAAGAGCAGAAAATTTCATTAAATTGAAAGCACAGTATCAGTCACCCAGATCAACTGGCCTGCGTCAGTGTTTAAGCTCCATATGAGATTCCTACCATACTATTTCAACTAACCGTATCTGCACATAACTGTTCCTTTTTTCATATATCTATCTATCTATCTAACAGCCTTGCCAACATCAATATTTAAGAATAATAGAAATGGGCAAAAAAAGAATATAAACAGGGATGATACAAAGATACACTGTGCCCTAATAGAATTGTTATGGGATTCTATGTGAATAAGATGGGGTAATCATCATACTGGCATGTAAATTTGCAGCTTCATAGAGTAAAAATCTAAATTCAACAAGAAAATCTATAAACACTTCTAGGTATGGAATGTAATTCAAGTGAAAGACATATCAGAAAATGTGACTGGGGAGTTCTGATTTCCTGAGTTGTCCTCCCTACAACACTCACTCCTCACCCGACGCTGGAGTGAGTTTGGGAGCATTCCAGTGTGTTATGCAGACAATAAGTTAGGCGTTTCCCTCCAAGCATCTTATTACAGTAGACAATGAACAAGCAGAATACACCAGGTCACAGATATACCCATGATCTGAACAGAATTTGCAGCTCTCAAAAAAAGTCGGCCTCCTTGTTTGGACAAACTTAACTAGGGCTTTTGATGATTATCCAGCAATCCCTGTTAGAAACGTGCATATGTAAATATTGCTAATTTGTATTGATGTAGTGTTCCACAGAAGTAGCTGAGCTTTCAAACAAATGCTTTAGTTCTTTTCGAAAAATACCCACTATGTGCATTCCCACGTCTACCCCACCAACTTCTCACATTACAAGGAATAACTTGTGAGATAAGCCATTATTTCCCAGTATCGGAATGGGGGTGAATGGAATAGAAAATGAAGGTTGTTTTTAAAATTTACTAACATTCCTGGACATTTAAAAAAAAACAAGATATTCATGATTGTTAAGAGATTTTTTTTCAAATAAAATACAGCGGCAACTGTAAGTACCATCAGCTCTTCACTTCTCTTTAAATGTAAAAAGGCTAATTTGACAGAGGGTCAACTCTTCTAGGAAAACTGCCAAGAGCACTTGCACCATTTACAAGTGGGAGATAAAATCAGCACTACAAAAATAAATTGTAATGGAGCCTAAACCTTCTCGGGAATAAAATGATAGAAATAAATTGTATTTACTTCTTGTGGGAGAATAATGTAATTGAAAATACTGTAATGAATGAACATTCCAAAATGTCAGAGTGAATTGTGGAACTTCGTCTAGAAAATAAAAACCAAATACTGTCAACTACAAAAACCACCTGATTATTATTTTATTGAACTGTGCAAATTAGAGTGAGGAAATTTCCATTTTTAACATTCAATTACTCAATCCTTTGGTACGAGAAATTTCATGGAGAAGCGGGGCCAAAGGCCAAGAGGAAGAAATTTCGTCCAGCCTGCAGTAGAATTAGGACATTTCATTGTGCTATCCTCTTGGAGTTCAATTCCATTTGACATGCGTTAGAGCCGGCAGGAAAATGTTCCCAGTAAACATGGCACACAACATGCAGTGCACATAATATACATGCACACTAGACATGACATGGAACACAATGCTCACAGCGAAACGCCAGGTCCCAGATGCATCCCTTATCTGGACAGTATTTGCAGATTTTGAAACTATTTTTCAAACCATCCCACAAATAGCTGAAATCTGTCGTGGTTAATCTTTATTCGTTAGCATTTAAGAACACGCAGTTATTCTGTCAGAGAGAGAGAGAAAAAAATATTCGCATCCTTAAGTTAAACACGCAATACTGTTTATTACCTCAAATTTAGCTCCGTCAGCAATACGAGCGCGGATTACATCCTTTCTATTCTATTCCTCTTAGAAGAGCATCAACCAAACCTATGCAGCTAACGGGAATATTTCCCCCCATGCAGTGTGGCAAGGTCCAAGCAGACGTGCAGCGATTAAATAAACCAGCGGCGACTCACCTGTTTTTGAAAGGGATTCATCCGATTTCTCTTACATTTCTTTATTTCGGTGCAAATCCTTTCAAAGGCGTGAATTTTTTTTCTCTCTCAGGCTTCGTCGTCGTTGCGTTGGTTGTGTTGAGCTCTCGTCACCAGCTCGGCTTTGCTCCAGGGCGCCGCGCGTTTGGCTGGAGCTGTGCACGCCTTATCCCAGCATTAGCATGAAGCAGAGCAGAGAGAGCAGCTTCCCCAACCTCGCCTCATCGTGTACACAATCAACCTTCCGCAAAGATCACAACACAGTCCAGCGAATCAAAATAACTATTCTCGCAAAAAATTATAACAATATCCCTTTATGTCGAAAACACTCAATCATCTTAACATTTAAACAAAATACAGCCCAATCCTAATTTATAATTTACAGCGAGGATATTGGAATTTCACAGATTCTCCAATTTTTGCGTTCAGATTTCCGCAGAAACACCAGAGAGGTGGCATTGGGGGCTAAGGATTGCTTTGAGATAAAACTGTCAGAATTGATGGGGCACTGACACCAGTACTGGGCAAACAAGGAGCTGTTTCCAGAGTGGAATTCACCAAAACTGAACGGGCATTAGTCAACTAGCGAATGGTCCAACACTGTAGAAAAGGTTTTTAATCTAAATGCTTGAAGGGAGGTTGAAGAGAAAAGAACGCATTAATAAATTGGTCAAACGAAATGGTAAAGATATAGAATTAAAAGTTCTTTATCTGAATTTTATTTGTCAATAGCTAGGTAATTCATAGCACAAATGGAAGCAGATGAGTATTATATAATGGCCCCTCCCAATCGTGGTAAATGTCATATGGGCGGAGGCAGTCCTTAGTTGGCTTGTTGAAATAGTTTGATTGTATTCTTACCTCGAGCCAAACTCCAGATCCTCGTGTTCATGTTCCTCCATTGCTTGCCCTTCCCAACACTTTTCTAAGATCTACGTGTTTCTCCAATTTACCCCTCCTGCACCCCAATTTGCCCCTCCAACTGCATACCCCCTGTAATCACTGTAATTTCCGACCTAAATCTGTCTAGGTTGCTAATCCTCTCTTCTCCATTGAGAAGTACCTTCAAACCTACAATTTTATCAGGCACCTGTTCACTTGTATGACCTCTTCTTTATATAACTTGTATCATATATTGTCTGATAACACCTGTAAAATGCCTTGGCATGTTTTTAACACTATTAAAGATGTTGTACAGATTCAAGCTGGCATCATACAGCATTTCTTTGGAAAATAGGCTACACCATTTTTATTCTTTATCATTTGCTCAGCTCGCATCATGCAGCCATGATCATATGAAGATTATGTTGTCCAAGTTGACAAACTACCAGGAAATTCAATGACAATTTATTTAAATGAGACGTCATTGTTTGTTTTTACCCATGGCCTTTCTTACCTTTGGTAACTGTTTGGCTCAGCTGTCCCAACTCCTTATACTGTTTCAGTACCTGTGATCTTCAGTTATGCCCTTTTAGTAAAACACTTCTAACTGAAACTGCTCGTGCCTCTTTAACCCTTAACTAACTGAAAATGAATACTTATTCAACCTTTTAAAAGGAGAACATTTTTACTTTTAAGAAAATGGACAATTTATCATTTCAAAGTAGAGTCAGGTGACCTTTTGTATGTCGATACAATCAAGAGCTCATGGATGGTGAAGGTTATTTAAATGTAAGTATTTGGAAAATCTTTCACTAAAGTAACAAGAGGATGCAATAGATTGCTTATGGAACTTACAGTTACATTATTAAAAGTTCACAGAAACTGAAATACAGTGGAGTACATATTTCTAGTTAGCTTCAAGTGTTGCTATACAACTACATTTTAGCCACATGCATAAATTTAATAAGAAAAGACCACACACATATTACAGGCAAATGTACATCATGTATATTCACTTAACTGAATATTTACCACTGTTTATTGAAGAACTTTGCAGTCGCTCACTTGCACCAAATTTTTCAATTCTGACAGTAAGTTATCTGATGAAGCATATCTTAGCCCCAGGATTTGCTATGTCTGAAAGATTGTGGAGATGACACAAGATATGTCAGACTCATCCTCACTCTCCATCCAGAATGAAGTACGATCTTGTTTACTCTTTGCCATGATGTGTCCTGTTTGAGCTGCATATTACTGCTTAAACATTTTATTTTGAACTCACTCCAAGCAATCACTCCATTCAACCTGACCAAGTCAATACTTTACAGGATGTTTGTGGTGTTTCTACAGTGCTAAAGTTGGGGTTTCACTGATATTTCATAGCATTTTCAACAAATAACCAATAAGCAGTAACCAAGGTAGTAAAGCACAGTCAAAAAGTGCTTGTACGCTGTGTTTTTCTTTTCATAATTGTAACAACAAATGCACAAAAGGATCCAGGAACACATCCATGCATCAAGCAGATATGGGTATTGAGATCACATGGCAATGAGAGTCCCTATTGCACTTTTTCTTTACTCGTCAAAAATCCTATTAGCCATCTCTAGTTTCCAATCACCTAGATGTAACTTTTATACCAAGTAGCTCTGCTATGGTCAATTGGACTAATAGTAACACATAAGGAATTTACTCTGCCTGTCACAAATCAATGCACTGTTCACCCAGTTGCAAACATTGAGCCTTGTGAGCAAAAATGTGACTTTATTTTAAATTTAATTATTTTGATTGTTTTCCGTGACAACTAAAAACATAAGCAATTCAATCCCCACTGATGCCAAATTAAAGTACACAGTTCTCAAGGGCCCAAAAGCTGTAATTATTTTTCTCATATGCTGTACCCTGCCAACATTTTCTGTTTTCATTCTTAACTTCTCTTCTGAAAGCAATCTAATTAACTTCGGCTTACTTTTTTTTTGCATGAGTAATCATTTTTCTATTATGTTTTTATTGTACAGTTATATATACTCTTCACATCTTTTGTGCTAATAATCTCAGCATTTTAAATATGATTTAACCCAATGGCTACTATCTTCAGAAAAAAGTAAAATAGTCTGACTACATCTTTAGCTGGAAAGCTGAAAACTACCAAGTTCACTCAGAATGGTCACCAACATTCAAGAGTTGTATACCCCTTCTCATTTTCCTGGATTCCAAGGTGCTTATTTTAACCTCTTAATCTGTAATCTTGCTCTGTGATCTATTGAGTTAGTGTGAACTTCAAGCATTTTCAGTGAAAGATGAAATTTTATTATTACTTCACTCAGACCGAGTTAAGTACAATTAAAACTAAGCTCTTTTCTTTTTAAAATCACAAGTAAAGTTGTATGATTACCACTTTATGATTGCAAAGTATCAACAGTTAAACATTCACTGAACTGGAATATTTAAGAAACCTGTGCTAGTCAACCAAGATTGGGGTGAAAGGGAAGCCATTTGATCTCTCTTCATTTGATTGTAAAATTCTGGTGAATTATGCACATGTATTTATCAAATAAAGTGCTACTCAGAGCACAGTCACAGCAAGCTGCTCCCAGAAGGATAGTGGAAATGCTCTGGGGATTATCAAAGCATCCTTGAAGAGACCAAACATTCCTGCTGACCCTGGCGTGTAACTAACCAAAATGGAAAAGATTCATTTGGAAAGCCACAAGCACAACAAGAAACATTTCTAGGATGTTATACATCCAGTTTAATCTAAACAACCTTCAAGCATCACTTGCCCAATATGTGGCAGCATCTACAGATTTCCCATTGGACTCATCAGCCATCACAGAACTGGAGAGGAAACATGTCGAAAAGTGTGGTGCTGGAAAAGCACAGCAGGTCAAACAGCATCCCAGGAGCAGGAGAATCAACGTTTTGGGCATAAGCCCTTCATCAGGAATGTGGGGTTGGGGGGAAGGGGGCTGAGGGATAAATAGGAAGGTTGGAGTAGGGCTGGGGGGAAAGATAGCTGGGAAGGTGATAGGTAGATGCGGGTGGGGGATGATGATGATACTTTGGGTTGGGAAGGGTGGAGCGGACAGGTGGGACAGTTCAAGAGGGCGGTGCCCAGTTAGAGGGTTGGATTTGGAATGAAGTGGGGGGAGGGGAGATGAGGAAACTGGTGAAATCAACATTAATGCTGTGTGGTTGAGGGTCCGTAGGCAGACGTTGAGGTGTTCTTTCTCCAGGTTTCATATGGCTTGGAGTTGGCAGTGGAGGAGGCACATCCCTAATCCCAAAAGACCCTTTTTATTAAATTTGTTTTTCAAAATTAGTGTGATTTAATTCATAACAATTAAGTACTATCAATAGAGCTAAAATATTGTTTGACAGAATGAATAACTTGAATTGATCCTGAAAGGATACATTGTTAAGTAAGGGTTTAGAAAGTTCCCAATTCGCATGGACTGGCTGGACCAAAGGGTCTGTTTCCATTTTGTATGACTATATGACTCAATAACTAATTCAGCTATCTCAAACTGCAAATAAGTAATGTTTGGTCTGCTACTGTTCTACTTGTTAGACAATTAAGATAATTAAGATCAAAAATAAGGACCAACCCATGTTACTTCCTTGGTATCAAAGACCAAAGGGAATTACCGAGAGGCAAGAACATACTGCAATATTTTACTGATATTTAAGGGTGTGTCAACGGTATTCAAAGGAGTTTGAACTCCACTACCAAAGTCGTTTGTAATGCAAGGTAAAAATTACCTGGAAGAAGAATACTAAAGAAAGTTTGTGAAGACAATTAGAAATCTAAGAATTTCTTTTCCCTATCAATGTTTCTTGTTATAAAACTTGATTGTGCCATTTAAGTTGCTTGTGCCTGTAGGGGTGACCTATACCTGCCTATAACAAGATGGCCAACAAAAAGGATAGTCCAGAATTACATTAAAACTCAAGATGGCTGAAAGGAGATGAACAAGATTAACAGTCTGTCCCAGCCTTTAAGTAAAGAAGACAATGGTACCTTTGAACAAACTTACTCCAAAGCCAGTGAAGGAGGCCTTGACAGCAACCATCCTAGACAGTTATGATAAGAACATGTCTACAATATAACTAAGCAAATATCCCCAGCATGCTTATGGAAGAATTATGATGTCACTAAGCAGTAAACATCAGGTACAAGAAGTAGCATGCTAAACTCCCTAAATAGCTACCAGAACATACATGTGTATGCCTATGTATGAAAGTTAATTAGCTTTCGGAAGAACCCTCATTAGCCCTAGAAAAAATTGTTCACTGTCATTAATCACAGAGCACTAAGAGTAGATCAAGGTATACCTAACCTAACTTCAGAACAGAAATCAATATGATAAATCTTATAGCAATTAGTTACAATTAACTGTCTTGTGTATTTTTACATATATAATTAGAACAGTGGGAAATATAAGAGTGTTAATTAAATAGAATACAGTGAATAATAGAATTCAAGCTGCCCCTCAGAGATAAGCCAGCCTGAAACAGACCTAAGGGAGTACAGCCAGTTACTTTGGAATACGAATGAATAGGCTGCACAGAAAAATCCCAAGAACTTGAGATTATATTGGCTGGTAAATACTATGAGATTATGGGTACCTGTGGCTGGTCAAATAGGTTTTTTATCAGATTGAGTATGTGGATTAGGAGGGAAGGACTATAGTTGCGTTGTATGTAATTATTGTAATACAGAAATGTATAAAAATATTACTTTTTTACTGTACGTTAGAGTGTGTCAATGATCCCTGTTCTGATCTGAGCTAAAGATTAAACAAATAATTGAATTTGTACATTGAGGCCAGATTCAAGAAAGATCCTTTGTCTGCCTCCCTGCTTTGACTGGTTTCTGCATGATTAAACTTCCACCTGTCTGGATCCCGCCTGCCACCTGAGTCTTCATTCCCTACAGGGAAAAATGCTCCTACAGTAGAGTTTTTTTTGTAATAATTTCAATGTAAACTTGATCAAAACGTGTGTGGCAAGCAGAGGTTTTCCATTTTATTATTAAATTATGGTGTCAAACTTGTTAAAAATTGTCAAATCTGCTATTGCCAGGGATCACCTATCTTGCTCAATTATGTATTTTTCACCTCACCATCTATGAAAAGAAGATAACTGGGGAATGACATGAGGCATGGGAACAAAATGTTCACATCCTGAGGGGATCTTTCAGGGTTGAAGTTGCATGCACTATGTCTAAAGGCCAGCTGAATTACATTGGATACCGTACCAGGACTGCAAGCCAAGAACTTCAAAGAAACCTTTGCTGCTGCCTGCTCCTACCATTTATAAATATATATTTACTTACATTATTCTAACACCTGTTGTATTATTATACCAGAAGTTGGGAAGATTATCAGAAGTGGTAGTTCTGGAATACTCTCCACTGTTGAAAGGATATGCTGTTTCTTGCTTTGTACACCTGATACCACAGTTATAATCTGCAAAATTGATGAGATTACCTCAACCATCAGGGAATCACATACCAATTACTTGGGAATTGGAGTAAAGAAACTCCAGATCACCATCAAGAACATTGAATTTAATAATATAGTTATGAATAGGATTAAGATGTGGGTTCTCCATCGCTGCATTCTGCAATTGCATCTTATAAGAACAGAAGAACATATGAAAGAGAAGCAGGACTAGGCTATTTGACCCCTCAGGCCTGATTGATGACTACATTCTATTTCTTGTTAATGAATCTTATATACATGGCAATATGTTTCTCTTTACATAATTAGCTGTTAGTTTCTGCAATAGTCTGATGTGGCACCACATTAAATGCCTTCTGAAATCTAAGTACATTAAATACCTGGGTCCCCCTTCATCCATGGCATGCTATTCCCTCAAAGAACTCCAATAAATTGGTTAAAAATTATTTCCTTTCCAAAAATTAATTTGCACAATTTCCACCCATTTCAATTTGGAGATTTCTCCATTCTCCAGCATGTTTTATTTCTACAATACTGATCTTCAGTCTTTGCTTATTTATATACTTTGTTAATATACGTTATCCCATAATGTTTTATTATCAATATAACAGTCATTGAGTTTTGCAACTGAATTCCTTTTTAGAATTTTTTCCAATGGTTTTGTGAATAAAACCTTTATATGTATTTCCTCAACAAAAAAGCGTTCTGTCACTAAGGTACTTTGACATTACCCCTTCTGATCTTTTAAGCTTCCCAAGGTAAAGGTTAACATTTACTTCCTTCTCCTTTTCACATCTAACATTTACATCCATTTTGTCTGTCTATGTTTCATTTACCACATAAGCACTCCCTTGGTCTTTTGCTCTGGGCATTGCCTTCTTCTCCACTGACTACAGCCTAAAAAAGTTCCTTGCAGTTCTAAAGAAAAGTAATATCAGACTCAAGACATTTATTTTGTTTCTGTCTCCACAAATGCTGACAGACCTGCTGAGTCTTTCCAGCATTTTTTCTTTTTATTCCTTAAATAACAATTACAGTTCGGGTGGTACGGTGGTTCAGTGGTTAACACTGCAGCCCCACAGCGCCAGGGACCTGGGTTGGATTCCTACCTCAGGCGACTGTGTGTAGTTTGCACATTCTCCCCGTGTCTGTGTGAGTTTCCTCTGGGTGCTCCAGTTTCCTCCCACAATCCAAATATGTGCAGGTTAGGTGAATTGGCCACGTTCAAATGCCCATAGTGTTAGGTGCATTGTCAGAGGTAAATATAGGGTAGAGGAATGGGCCTGGGTGAGTTACATTTCAGAAGGTCAGTGTGGATTTGTTGGAAGGAAGGGCCTGTTTCCATACTATAGGGAATGTAATCTAATCATAGTAGTGGAAAGGTTAATTTAGGTCTTTCTTTTACTTCGTATGAACTATCAAGTGAGATAAAATTTGGTCAGTTCTAACTTTATGTGTGAACAATGTAAAGATTATTCACATTGTAAGAAAAGAAAATGAAATTACTAATGTATTGTCCTGGGTTTAAACTAATGGAATAAATTAAAAGATTAAGTACTGCTAAGTTTGTGTAATGTTTTACTAGTTGGTGGGGAAAGATGAATGAATATAAGTTTTGTATTTTGTTATTACTGTATCACTGTGATGATGCTGTCACATTAAAAAAAAGGTTACTTTGCCCTTGTTTTTTTTTGAAGAGAGGTCATAAAGGCAAAGGCGCCAAACAGTCCACTTTAATAATGGAAAGGGAGTGGCCAGTTCTCCCAGTTCAGTTTTTTTCTAGTTTGTTTTAGTTTTAGCAGTCACAAGAGGTGAGAGTTCAGGGGATTGCAAGCTTCAGTAAAGAACTCATCTGACGTTCATCTAAAATCTCTCTCTGGATGCTGCTCCCTCCTGCCGGTAAAAATCAGTGTTTGATTTTACCTTTTTGCCAAGAGGTATGCTTAAGGGATGTTACTGTATTGGAACAGTTAATTAGTAATAGTTACTGTATCAAGTCTGTTATGTTTTCTAATAGTTAAGTTATTCTAAATTCCATTTTCTTTTGTTTGTGTTTCAATTGTGATGTTTAAATAAATTCTGTTTTGTTTATAGCTGAGTGGTTTGATCAGCTGCATCACACCTAGAATATCCACTACACAGCTGCCTTTAAAAACAAGGAAAAAGTTAGGATCTACGAGTAAAAAGTGAGGTCTGCAGTTGCTGGAGATCACAGCTGAAAATGTGTTGCTGGTTAAAGCACAGCAGGTCAGGCAGCATCCAAGGAACAGGAAATTCGACGTTTCGGGCCAGAGCCCTTCAAAGGTGGAAAATAGGATTAGGTTGAATCACTGGTACATGTCAAGTTAAATACCCTACTTCTGTTTCTACTTCTTATGTTCTTATGAAAAGCAGATCGATTCTTATAGAGTTAAAGAGATGTACAGCATGGAAACAGACCCTTCGGTCCAACTCATCCATTCCGACCAGACATCCTAACCTAATCTTGGCCAATGTCCCTCTGAACTCCTCCTATTCATGTACTCATCCAGATCCCTTTTGAATGTTGCAATTGTACCTGCCCTCACTACCTCCTATGGCAGCTCATTCCATAAACACAGCATGCTCTACATGAAAAAGTTGCTCCTTAGGTCCCTTTTAAAGTTTTCCCCCCTCACCCTAAACATATGCTCTCTAGTTCTGGATTCCCCATCCCATGGAAAAGACTTTGTCCATTCCCTATTCATGCCCTTCATAATTTTATAAACCTCAGCCTCCGATGCTCCAGGGAAAACAGTCCCAGCTAATTCAGCCTGTCCCTGCAGCTCAAATCCTCCAACCCTGGCAACATCCTTGTAAATCTTTTCTGAACCCTTTTAAGTTTCACAGCATCTTTCCGAAAGGAAGGAGACCAGAATTGCACGCAATATTCCAACAGTGGCCTAACCAATGTCCTGTACAGTCGCAACATGACCTCCCAACTCCTATACTCAATGCTCTGTCCAATAAAGGAAAACATACCAAATGCGTTCTTCACTATCCTATACACCTGCAACTCCACTTTCAATGACCTATGAACCTGCACTCCAAGGTCTCTTTGTTCAACAACATTCCCCAGAACCTTACCATTAAGTGTATAATCCTGCTCTGATTTGCCTTTCTAAAATGCAGTACCTTTATCTAAATTACTCTGCATCTGCCACTCCTTGGCCCACTGGCCCATCTGATCAAGATCCCGTTGTAATCTGAGGTAACCTTCTTCGCTGTCCACTACACCTCTAATTTTGGTGTCATCTTCAAACTTACTAATGATGCCTCCTATGTTCACATCCAAATACTTATTTGAGTTTATTGCAGTTGTAGACTGGAGTAAATGCCCAAGGTCACAAAGTTAAAAATAATACCAATGGCATTGACTACTTGGCAGAATATTTCATATGATTCTTGTTTTTATTTCAGCAGGGGGATTTGCTCATAACATTTTTGTTCTCATTACTGGCTTATATTAAAAATAGAAATATCATGGATTGATAAAAGGGATTTCATAATCATGCATCATTTATTGTTTTTACATAAAATATCAATTTCACACATAATATGAATTTTGAGGCTCACTTTATCTTTAACTGTACGACCTAAGCTAATTATGATTTTTGACTCAGTTTGACAGCGCCAAAGTAAAACTGTACAAGTTCTGATTAGTTACAAGATCAATTCCAAATCCAAATATGTTTTCGCAATGTTTTCAGAATTTAAGTTTATCATAACAAGTACGAAAGAAATAACACTTAATAAGAGCAATGAATTTCAGTTGATACACTTCTGGATGCCAGTCTGTGATTCTGGTTGACTAGGCAAGGATTTATTTCCTTTCTGCTCACTGAAGTTCTTCATCCATCTTCACCTTCCTTCTTATACAGAGAAACGTAAGAATCATTACTTATTAAGGTAGGTAAAAACAAGGACAATAGATGCTGGAAACCAGATTCTAGATTAGAGTGGTGCTGGAAAAGCACAGCAGATCAGGCAGCATCTGAGGAGCAGGAAAATCAATGTTCCGGCAATAGTCCTTCATCAGGAAGGGCTCATTACTTATGGAATAAGCTCCCACAGAAAGTGGTGGAGGCTGGTATAATTACAGCATAAAAAAGGCACCTGGGTGGGTATATGTATCGAGGAGAAAGTGAGGTCTGCAGATGCTGGAGTATCAGAGCTGAAAATGTGTTGCTGGAAAAGCGCAGCAGGTCAAGCAGCATCCAAGGAACAGGAAATTCGACGTTTCGGATCCTGATGAAGGGCTTATGCCTGAAACGTCGAATTTCCTGTTCCTTGGATGCTGCTTGACCTGCTGCGCTTTTCCAGCAACACATTTTCAGCTTGGGTATATGTATCGGCAAGGTTTAGAGGGAGATGGGCCAAGTGCTGGCAAAAAAGATTAGATTAATTTAGAATGTCTGGTCGGCATGGATGAGTTGGACTAAAGGGTCTGTTTCCATGCTGTACAGCTCTATGACTCTAGTGATATCACTTTATTTTGATTACTTGCTTCTCATTTTTTGTCATGCCAATCACTTTGTATAATTATCCCTTTTGTAACAGCATGTTTCTTTTAGCTTACCATCTCCATAGATTTTTACCCAGGTAAGTTGGCAACAATAAACAATTAAAGTATCTGTTTAGAGTATGTAGTGTTGCCCCATATGATTAATTATCATACCAACTAATACATCCGAAAAAGTTAAACATCAACAAGACTACAAAACTCACTACAGATTCTTAAGAATATTAAGCATGTAAAAATATTGTAAAATATAGCTGTATGCTTGAGTAAAAGCCTTTACTTCAAAGCATTCTCATACATGTTAGCCTAAGTTATATTAGCTTGAGTCATTAAAGCAACCATAAAATTGAAAACCAATTACCTTATTTTTGACCTGGCCTATATGATTTTTAACCATACAAAAATGTTGTATTACTAACCATTACTAAGCAAAATAAAATTTAATTCCTCACTTACTTTATCAAGTTACTAAGCATTTAAAAATAAGTTTATCATTCAACATTTCACGCCTCACAAGTGACTCCTTACATATATATGTATGTATCACATCCACAAATGTGATCTCTCTGGTATAGAACTTGTTGTTACCACCTTTACAGCGGGCACCAGTTTTATGGGGAGTCACATTTGAGAACTGTAGTTATAGTTGGTTCAGTATTATTCCCTTGCTAGGAGTAACTAGGTTGTTGTGTGTATTCAGTCATCTTGAACACAGCACTTAATAAGCTGTGTTCAGATTTAACATTGGGAATTACAATTAAATGGACCAGAGCTGATGGAAGGCCATGTGACATGATCAGTGCCATTTTTGCATGACTTCTCCTACTCCCTGATGCTTCAGGGAGGAGAAAGTGAAGACTGCAGATGTTGGATATCAGATGCAGTCAATGCTTCAATCTACTTTCACTATTATAAACCTGTTTCAACTCAGAGTATTAACTTTACAAAGCATGTACTGCATAGATAATTGGCTACTCAGCCTAACTGTTCTACAGCAGTAATAACAGGATGCATTAGCCTTTCGGCCATCTTCACCTAAGCCTCAGCTTAGCCTATTTTCTTCTCTTCCCAATGTTTATCCTTTTTTTTTCTTAAATGTATATGTGTAATTCACTGCAACCATTTCTGTGGAAGTTACACATTTTAACTAATGCAAGTAAGAAGTTCTTTGTGAATTCATGATTGTAGCTGCTGGTGATTATCTTCTATGGCCTCTAGTTTGCCTCCAAGTGAAAGTATGTTCACTATTCCTACACTAAAAACACATTTCATAACTCTAAAGATCTCTATTGGAAAATGAACCTCACACTGTTCAGTCATTTCTGATCATTATAACTGATCAGTTTGTTACCATTATTGTAATTTTTTAAATATAACTTCCCCGTTGGAGACCACAACAATGCAAAGTATTTGGTGTAACCAAGCTTCGAGGCAAATTTAACAGCTTCTCAACTGTTTAATTTAATCCCACTAGAGATGGACAGTAGTATTTAGTTTAGATGTGGAGGTGCCAGTGTTGGAGTGGGACACCCTAGCCCATATTTAATTTAAACATTCATAGGTTATAATCAATGCTAGAGAGAGAGAGACAACACAATCTTTATAATAGGATGGAGCTATATTTATTTTTCAGGCATCAGAGTTGATTAATTGTTTTAACAGAGAAGCATTATTTCTGGTTGGCATTGCAGAAACAGCAGTGACTACATTGGGGTAAAATCTAAACATCTGTAAATAGGACACGTTCCCTTGTACATTCACAGCAGAAACAAAGCAGTCAAAAAAAATCATCGCTGCCTAACTGATTCAAACTAACAGCTTCCTGATTAAATATTATCTACCTGCTGTTTAACTACATGACTGTGGATTACCTACCGTATGGAAACAGGCCCTTCGGCCCAACAAGTCCACACCGACCCATTTCCCTCTAATGCACCTAACACTACGGGCAATTTAGCATGGCCAATTCACCTGACCTGCACATCTTTGGGCTGTGGGAGGAAACCCACACAGACACAGGGAGACTATGCAAACGCCACACACAGTCGCCCAAGGCTTGAATTGAACCTGTCATTGGCGCTGTGAAGAAGCACTGTTAACCACAGACCCACCGCGCCTATCACACCTCAGGTCCTGCCCGATTCTATCGCCCAGGTCCCGCCTCAATCTATCCATATCCTAGACTCCGCCCCATTATGTCACCCAAGCCTCGCCCCATGCAATCGTCCAGACCCCGCCCCATCCCTTCTCCTAGACCCCGCCCCCTTCCATCACCCACAACTCCGTCCAATTCAATTTCCTGCACCCAAGCTCCGCCCCATTCCATTCCCCAGGCTCAGCTCTCTGTCCCTTCACCCAAGCTCCGCCTCCGACTCTGCGCTTTGTCGGGCTTTCTACCGATTATTGAGCCCAATTAAGTGCCCGAAGAAAGTTTCGATTTTATTTAGTTTTTAATCAAATTATTCAACGAGTTATATTTAATGGAAACAAAAAAAATAAGTAGAGGCGCGTCGAGTTTGGTTGTCTCAGGGTACAATCGGGCAATCTGGAAAGGCGGGTTGCGAAGCGGATGATGTCAGTGGATGACGTGCTGGTGTCGGGGTCTTGGGAACTGTCGGTTGGAGAGCGAGCGTGATGCCGCTGTTTGAAGGATTGGGCACTGGTGGCGAGAAGACGGCGGTTGTCATTGATCTGGGAGCTGCGTACACCAAGTGAGTTCGTGAGAGCAACGGGAGGTTGTAATGATGAAATTAGATGGGTTGGGGTGGAAGGAGTTTCGTGCGGAACGTAAACAGCCAGGCAACACTTGGGCCCTGGACCTGTATCTGCAACAAAAACAGAAATTGCTGGAAAAGCTCAGTAGATCTGGCAGCGTCTCAGCAGAGAAATCAGAGTTAGCTAGTTTCATCCCGAAGAAGGGTCACTTCACACGAAATGCTAACTCTCTTTTCTCTCCACAGATACTGAGCTTTTTCAGCAATTTCTGTTCTTGTTTCTGATTTACAACATCCACAGTTCTCTTGGTTAGACTTTCTGTGTTCGAAAAACAGAAATCTGTTTAATTACACTTAAAAGGCGCCTGCAAGTTCGGTGGTATACAAAGCATTTGCTAAATCCGATGTGAAGCTGCCTTTACCAAGGAAGCAGATATTGCTTCGGTCATAGTGTAAATGGGAGTTAGTCCAAATTGTTGAAGGACTGTTGGGGAACTATTAAATAGGTTGCACTTAAATTTGCTGAGCTACCAGGAGTATTTGAGATACAGTACATCCAAAGATAATTAAGGAAATTAAAGTGACAATTAAAGAGTCATTGGTTGTAAGCAGATGTCCTGCAGGGTCAATGCACCTGAAACATTAACGCTGCTTTCTCTTCACAGATGCTGCTTGACCTACTGCGTTGCTCTAGTAATTTTGCTTTTCTTTCATATTTCCAGCATCTGCAGTTCTTTGGGGCTTTTCTTGATCATAACCTTCATTAGACTTGCTAATGCCAGAAGATGGTAGAATTGCAAATCTTGTACGCTTGTTGAAAGATTGTATAAAAACAACTACACCAAGTCCGTTCCACTGTGGGAACGTTTCCAGCACTAATAATTCAAAACAAAATTAATAGTCTTTTGGACAAATATATGCTAATTAAATAAGCCAGTGCAAACTTGTTAAGGACACATAGTGGTTAGTTAATTTTCTTAAGTTTTTCTTTGGCTGATGCTGCTATTATGTCTGTTGTTATGGACTAACATTCTTAGCAGGCAGTTCAGACCATAACTTTGCATTTGTTTAGGTAAGTATACAGTGAAAATTACTTGGAGTAAGTTAGCTAGGTTGACTACCAGGTTTTCAAACAGACAAAAAATTTATTCACAAAACCACACAATGAAACACAAAGAACAGAATAAAGAACCCTGACAGAACTCAGTCTATCCAAACTAGACTTAATTATGCTGTTATGAATATACACAACAGTCCCAATAAGCAAACTCCTTAAAAAAACAGTAAAAAGGAACAAATGCTTACAAGTTGAAATTAGAAGGGCAGAAGGAGAGAGAGAGTTCTTGCAGCCTGTTCACACACAGCTGAACTTCTAACTAGTTCTGGACTGAACTGCTCAGTTAGAGAGCTGACCACTCCCCTTTCATTATACAGGTCACGTCTAAAACATGACCACTTTGGCATGAGGTCTCATCTGTTTACATATAAACAAAAGGCCTCTCAAAATCCTTTTTCATCTCTGCACCAAACTAGCCCCCTCAGAGCCGGGAGAGGAGTTTGACCCCTCTGAAAAAAATCAAGGACACAATATCCTTGAGAAAAGGTACAGCTTTTAGGAAAAAGGGACCAGCTTTGTGACAATATGGACATGTATGCTATTCAACACTCATGTTTTATATCTGGATGATCAACAATTTTATATGACAAAGTTTACCTACACGGATGCAGAGAAACGTTGATTTTGGTCAGTTTGTGCCATTACAATTTATTTGGTTTCTGTGATCTCTTGTAGTCCCCATTTGGGCAGAGTTACAAAGTGTCAAGTGCTTAAAGCTTCTTATATTCATGCTTTAATTGTTTGACACTTTTGGGTTTTAGGAATGTTTGTTTAAAATGTTTTTATTCCCAAAGTGGTTTTGTGCATGCTATTGTTATAATAAGGTTAATTGATTCTGTGTCATAGTGTGTACTCGATGAATGAACATACAGGTTATCAGGACCATTGGTGATTGGGGCTATAGGGGCCATTGGAATGGGTGGAGGTTGTGAAGAGTGAAATGAGATGACACAAATAGGCAAGGGTACAACCCTTTGAAGTTATCTCTCCAAAGGTTCCTTCATCAGGTTATGATTCATCTCTTCTGAGGGGCTGTTAACCATGTATCTTGGAGAAGCTCACCATTTTGCAAAAGTTGCAGAGTACTGGATGATGCTCACATCTGCAATTAAACCAGCCAGGTCAGGAGTGCAGGATGTAGGTTCCCATCCCTTACCACTAACCTGAGCCAGTCAGAATTAGGGATAATTGGGAGTGTGGGCTTGAATCTAAAAATATTATCATTATAAATCTGGTCCAATAACTTGGCCTGCTGGGCACATCCAGTATTTTCTGTTTTCATCTATCTGCCACTTGTCTGTCTATCCTACTAATCTACATTGATTTGAATTTGATTTGTATCCTCACTAATTACCACTCCCAAGTTAGCTTTCATTGGCAAGTTTTGAAATTGTTCTCCATGATCTTTTACAAACATAGGAGACATAGTAGGTTTGCAGTTGACATCACGATTGAAGGTGTAATAGACAATGAAGAAGGTTACCTCAGCACAATGGGATCTTGATCAGATGGGCCAATGGGCTGAGGAGTGGCAGATGCAGTTTAATATCGATATGTGTGAGTTGCTGAATTTTGGAAAGGCAAATCAGGGCAGGACTTATACATTTAATGACAAGGTCCTGGGGAGTGTTGCTGAACAAAGAAACCTTGGAGTGTAGGTACTTAGTTTATTGAAAGTGGAGTTGCAGGTAGATAGGATAGTGAAGAAGGCTTTTATTATGCTTTTCTTTATTGGTCAAAACATCAAGTATAGGAGTTGGGAGCTCATGTTGCAGCTGTACAGGACATTGGTTAGGCCAGTTTTGGAATATTATGCACAATTCTGGTCTCCCTCTAGGAAGAATGTTGTGAAACTTAAAAGGGTTCAGAAAAAATCAACAAGGCTGTTGCCAGAATTGGAGGGTTTGAATTATAAGGAGAGGTTGAATAGGCTGGGGCTGTATTTCCTGGAGCGTCAGAGGCTGAGTGGTGACCTTTTTATAGAGGTTTATAAAATCATGAGGGGCATGGTAGGGTAAATAAACAAGGTCTTTTCCCTGGCAGTGGGGTGGGGGGGGGGAAATTTAAAAGGAACCTAAGGGGAACATTTTTCACAGAAAGGGTGCTGCATGTCTGAAATGAGCTGCCAAAGGATCAGGTATAACGGAGACACTCAGCTTTCCTGGTGCTCATAGTCAAATTCTGAGCTTGAGCCAAAGCAGCTGGAGACATTTTCTACATACATGATCCCCAAGACGCATGAAGCATCCTGAAATTCCCACAAGGTGTATGAATTGCAATTTTCAGCTAGGTCTGTATTCATTCTAAGGATGACTACTGTAATGAGCCTATGAATGGTGTATTGTATCATTTTCCAGAATTTACAAAAACATGTTACCTTCCTTATGTTTCAGATGATGGAAGTTCAGGTACAGACAGTGTAACAAAAGCTAAAATATGCATTAGATCTTAAAAAAATCAAAACAGAATTTTTAAATATTATATAATTCTCAAACCTATTATGAAACAAATAATAGTAAACTAGTAGTTTTTCTGACTGATCCTTCTGTGAATCAGTTTAGGTTATGGATTCAACATAAATGTACATTATAGTGCATTTCCACTCTAGCCAATTAATTTTCTGGCATGGAGAATAGCTACTGTAGAATAGTTGTAGATCAGTGTCAAAGATATTACATACCTCTTTGAAGTTCAAATTAAAACAGATATTTTTCACTACTCAAATTTTGTAGTCAGCTACCTGACAAATAATATTGATACATAACTTCCTTGGCTTTCTGTTACATTTCCTCCTGAAAATTAAGATCGTTGGATGAGAAAATAACTTTATAGTTGTTCTAATATACTCCAATTTTAGATAGTTGGAATCCTGCCTCTCTTTTGGTCTTGTGCATGTGTACCTGGAATGGGAGCAAACGTCTTGTGCTATAAATGGGCACTAAAATAACTGGAATCTTTATCAATAAGTCAAAATTCTATTCTGATTAGTGTTAAGTTTTCTTTCAAATTTTGTTTTAATTAGTGGTGTTACCTGAATAGGATAGTACCTCTTACCTCTTAATTGATCAAAGTCTTGCATGTAAAGAGAGATAAATTGTTAGAAAAATCTAACTATCTAAACATTTTTCAGCAGTATGAAAAGAAAGTAATTGCCAACATTTCTTTGATTTTGTGAAATCTTTAAAATGTGAAACATGATAATTTTTTTATTGCATTGTTTAAAATTGCCGCTAGACATGTATATCACCACCTAAGCTAAGTGTTTTATGTTGCAACATGAGTGATGTGAGATAATTACTACTTGTTACCAACATGAGATACAGTTTGAATTTAATTAAAATCTAGCCTAACCTGTAACAGTGTAATATCCTGTACAAAATAGTGATGCAGTATTTCAGTGAGGCACTATATTTAGTATGTGTGTGGCAAGGTTGGAGCATTTCTGGTGAAACTGTCTCTTCTAGCTCAAAAGTCTAGCTTTCTAAAAATATGTTTTAATTTGGCACAGGGGTTGAGGCAATGGCTTGTCAATAATCTGTTCCATTCAATACCGTTAATGATTAATGACTTTACCTGATGTGTGCAGTTACTCAACATATTCCATTTAGACCTGACTATTTCTTCTTTTTGTGTGGTGTTTTACAAAGTATTTGATACATAATAAAGTTGTGAACTATTCAAATAATCTTTCATAAGTTTTATTTAAATGATGTGCTGGAACCAATTTACTACTGGACTGTCATGACTTCATGGAGAAAGTGAGGTCTGTGGATGCTGGAGATCAGAGCTGAAAATGTGTTGCTGGAAAAGCAACACATTCCTGAAGAAGGGCTTATGCCCAAAACGTCGAATCTCCTGTTCCTTGGATGCTGCCTGACCTGCTGCGCTTTTCCAGCAACACATTTTCAACTCTGTCATGACTTCATACAAACCTTTACAGTAGCCTGTTGTTAGGCTTGAGTTGAAAAAAGCAATGGATATAAAATATATTGAGTAAAAATAAATTAATAAATAATTTGAGCGGCAGCTGCTACAATGATAGGAGTGAGATGAGAAATGTGTTTACTGGAAAGTTGTTAGGATTTGGAATACCCTGCTTGGGATTAGGATAAGGGCAAATTCCTGATGAAGTTTCAAAGAGTTTTGGATATATATTTGCAAGTGATAAATTTAGAGGGCTATGGAAATAGGACTGGAAAATTGGACTAGCTGGGTAGCTCTTTTGGGAGCCGGTATAGACATGCTGTGTCAACTGGCCTCCTTTTTAATGTAAAAATTCTATAATTCTATTTAAGGAACATGTTTTTACTGCTCTGATTGCTGAATAGTTTCATTCAATGAGTAGCTGTCTATACAGACCAAAAAGAACCCTAATTCATTCCTTGGTTTGTGCTGATTGATGGAACAAGCAAAGAAATAAACGTAAGATTTGCTACAACAGATGTTCTTGCTGACTGAAAAATGAAGCAGACAGGAAACCAAATTACAGATTAATTTTCTATATTCATTGAACTCAAGGTTGAATCTGGAAGCCTGTAAAATTCTGAATCCAAAGATGAGATACTGTGCCTCTGGCTTGTGGTGAGTCTCACTGGAGCAGTGCAGGAAGTGGAGTACAAAAATGTCAGCATGAACACAAGGTAGAGAATCAAAATAATGGGCTATTAGATGCTTAGGGGTCATGCTTGCAGACTGAATAGAAGTGTTCTGCAAAGTTGCCACAAGTCTAGATTTGGAAGATAATCTGTTGAATATGTACCTGATGGGGTAAATGTAGCTAACGGCATGTCTTTCATGCTTCTGAGGGGGAAGTCGTAAGAGCAGAAGAGTAAGAAACTGGGTGTGAATGGTCAATGGCTCTGTTGACCACAATGAGGGGGTATCCTCTGTTGAGGGAAAAAAAGCATCTACCAGTACAGTTGTGGAAGGTAGAATCATAACTATTGAAACAACTGTACTAGGAGAATAGAATCTGTATCGGGCATTTATGCTTCTTACGTTCAAGATTTCTGTTATCTCTAGGTGTGGTTTTGCTGGAGAAACTGGACCAAGATGTATAATCCCTAGTGAAATTAAGAAGCCAGGTCTAGCACAGGTAAGCTTTGTTTATCTGCACTGTAAAACATAATTGAAGGGACCACAGAATGATGATAACTCAGTTGGAGGCCACTTAGCCTGTTGTCTGTGGCTTTCTGAAGGAATAATTCACTGACAGCTATTTCCAACTTCTCAGTGTAGCTCTGCACAATCTTCTTTTTCAGATAATCCAATTCCCTCTGAATGTCAAGATCAAAATAGGCTCCACCAGACTGAAGCATTCCTGAACAATTTTTTCCTTGGGCATATTCTTGTTTTCGATCCTTCTCTCTGGAACAGTTTTTCCCATCTACTGTGTCCAGGTCCCTCATTATTTTGAAGCATTTTGCGTACAGTGCTCCAAGATGAACTTTGAAATGCAACATGGTGTTATTTTAATACAATACTTATGCCTTAAGCCAAATGCAGAAAAGCAGTTATTTATAATGGAATTCTGACATAATTGCAAAGCTGTTTTCAATTCAAAGTGTAATCCGACTTTTCTTGGGACCATGACTGTGGAATTTTTCCAGAATGTTGCCTGGTCTCTTTTCATGCTTGATGCTGCAAAAACACACTGGTATGTAGTGGCTGCGATTAAAAATGTTCAAGTGGTTTGTCAAAACAATGACTACTTTTGAGAAGCAGATTGTCCTGCTTGTGATCTTTTAAACATCAAAATGTTTTCTGCTTGGTAATCCAGTTTTCCCATTATGTTGCAATGTAGTTAGCAATATGCCCTAAAGGATGGTATAGCTGTGACACTCTCATATGACTAATCTTAAGATTCCCAAAACTGCACAAATCTTTCACCACTTTTTAAATCTTACATAAATATTATGTTGCTCTTTGATATTTTTAATGTACTTTTTAATGTGATGAAATTTGTTCTCAGAATGGCGGTATTATTGGAAAGGCCACATGGCCACAAGGCAGCAAAAGCACTTTACGCTAATTTATTTACAAGGCAGTTACGTAATCCAAACTGACATTACTTGCCTGGGAACCAGGACAGGTCAGCAGCACATGGCTGACAGATAAACAGGACTTGGTGCTAAGTAAGATATGGGAGCAGAAGTTTGGATGATCTGAATTTACTTAGCGTCAAATGTGGGCAATCAAGCAAGATTGCAATGGAATAACAAAGTCAATAGTTGATGAAAGCATGAATACAAATTGTAAAAGTAGATGAGTGGAAATGGGGTGAAATCTGGTAAAATTACGGAGTGAAAATAGATGGTTTACTGGTGGCCCGAATATGAAGTTGAAGCTCATCTCTGGGTCAAATGCAACATCTTAGGTTGAAATCAGGCTGGCTTAATTTCAATTGATTGCCAGGGCGAGGGATTGGTTCAGTGGCTTAGGAATAGAGTTTAGTGTTCCCATTAAGCAGAATTGCTCAGGTTGTGAAAGCTTGTGCCCACCAAAATGTCTGAAAATTATGTAGGGTCTTTAAAACACTTAGAATTATAGGAAGGAACAAACAATAATCTTCTGCAGCACATGAGTATTTGAGGACTTTTCAATCAAGTATGATAAGGGAGTAAGGCTTAAAGAACTGATCTCAGGAGAGGATGAGCAAAGGCGAGGAAATAATGAATGAAATAAGTGACTTTTTTTGGGAAATTCATTGGACATGAATTTCAGGGGAGGAGTTACTATACAATAGAAGAATTAATTGGAATTGTAGAGGTTCTATAACTATTTGATGGGAAAAATTGGCAACCAATGGATAAGTTGGAATGGAAATACAAATGGCTTTTGTGAAGTGATGATGGAGTGGTTTGTACTATGGGGAGATAGGAGAGAAGGGTTCAATTTGCATATTGGAAAGCAGGAATATAGGGACTTCAACCTCCCTCTTTTTGGGGAATGCAAGAGGATTTTGAGGGATAAATCCTCCTGCTAGAAGGTTGTGGACTGGTAAATTTGTTTATTGTAGGGAAGGGAGATTGAATAATGTTTTCCAGATTTTTTGACATTGACTAGATGTATATTGTGTTTGCTGCTTATCTTCTCTAGTTGTGCTGTAGCCATGGATTTTTCTGCTTTCTTGCCAGCTTTGATTAAAGTTTGATCTTTCAACTTTGTCAGAATTATTTGAATACTTGCGATATGGAAGCCATATTGCTTAATATGGATAACAATGTGCTGATATTGCCTAGGGTTCGATGCAACCTTAAACTGGTTTTCATAAATACTAGATATATTACAATTTTTGTAGTTTTTGCTCATGACTAACGAGGAGTCAAATAGGAATGCCTTTCAGCTATAAAAGTAACAATAATATACAAGAATTGTTTGGGAAATTGCTTCTGCATTGTCATACTAATTCGATCAGTGTCCATCGCTGTAGATATTCAGGGAGCGATTTGTAAATTGTAAACTTCCAAATTCACATTTTTAAAGGTTGGTAATGTTTTTGCTTGTTTTTCAGGCTTCCAAAGTAGTTCAGTTTAACATCAATACTGAAGAGCTTTATGGTTATTTGAAGGAGTTCATTCACATGCTTTATTTCAGGTATTGTAAATTTAAAGATTAATTTACAAATACTGTAATTTGATATTTTAATAATACAGCAAACTTTTTATTAACTGGCACCTAAGGGACCAGGAGTGTGCTGGCTGATCAAATATTCCAGTTGGTCAAGAGGTCCCCTTTATCAATGTAAAAATACACACTAAGTAATAGAAACATAATGCAGCAAGTACACACATCACTGTTGTACTTTACTTACAGCATAAATCACTTAGCAATGCAACTTTGCCTTGAATAAAACTTACTGGCAGAGAAGCTTCTCACTCGCACCCTCCATTGACTACTCAGACATCACAGAGATCGTGATAATACAGTAAACCTGTGGTATTTCATATTATTTTTTGCCAGTTTGTCGACAGTGCCTGTTCATAAAGTACTGATTTAAAATAAAGTTTGTTGTGTTTTATATGCAAAACAAGTTGAGATTTAGAACATAGAATTTCCATTTATATTTTTTAGTTGTTTTGTTTCTTCTAAAAAAATTTATTCCTGCAGCAAAGAGAGCAGACCTTTTCCAAATCATTACACAATTCTACTCATTATATAGCTGCTGGAACACCTGCAAGAATATATTTTGTCTTTCTTTGAAAACATTCCCAGGATAAAATTTCCAAGGTGAAAGGCAGAAATTGAATATCTCATGCTGTCACATCATTGGAGATTGGCAAAATCCTCAGAGAAACAGTACAAAAATGCTATTTTTTTTTAGCTTATATGTTGAAATTACAGGGATATTCAGGTACAGAAAAATCTCCCTCACTCTTTAGAATGGGTTATCACACTTCCTGTGTGAGAAACAGTGGGTTTAATTCACCATAACTTTACTGACATCAGTCGACTATTTCATCTTCTCTGGGGGGGGAAATGTAGGAGATTTTTTAAAAAATGCAATTTTCATTTACTTCAAAGCAGAATATGATTGACCTTAACTATGAATTACATGCTTATTGCTCCTTTTTCTAATACCAGAGTGAGCTCTAGTTGGGTAATTTATTTGTTTTAGTTTCTCTGTCTGAACGGCAACTAGTTTTATTTGTCTTTAATGCAGTCTACATTTTCCCCCTTCCTCAACAGACACTTATTGGTAAACCCAAGGGATCGTCGAGTTGTCATTATTGAATCTATTCTATGCCCATCGCACTTCAGAGAAACACTCACCAGAGTGTTCTTTAAGCACTTTGAGGTATGGAATGATTTAGCTGGAGGAGAATAAATAAGTTGGATTAGCCTGACTGCATTCTAATTGGAAATGAATTTATATGCTATTGGCTGCCTATATAAATTCATTACCGGACTTTTGTGATTTCTGAAGAAGTTCAAAAAAATTGGATTTTGTAACTGGCCAGAACAGATATGTAACAAAAAAGTTACCCATTTTCATGATACGGACCCAGAGAGCTCTAGTGCACTTTTTAGCAGTAAGATTTTAGCAGTATTTGAGAAATGACCAATAACAGAACATTTACCTTCTAAATTGGAGAAGTGTATGCTCAAAGGGTGATACAGGAGTAAAGTTAATATATTACAATGGTGTCTATATTACTTACTATTGATATTGTGAAAATAATGAGAAATATTAATATTACATTACCTTATTGTTGCATTTTTAATAGCAGAAATGACTGAATTTGTTAGGTATTTGTTATACCACTAGGTGGAATACTACACTGATAGAATGGGAAACAGAGGAAAGACTACTGTCTATAGAATGGGGAAATTGATACTTTAATGTATTACATTTGGGTTTTCCATAGAAATTGAATATGGGAGATAATCTAAAATCAGAAAAATGTGATCTTCTACTTGTTTTTCTAGGTTCCTTCAGTGCTCTTTGCTCCAAGCCATCTCATGTCTCTCCTGACTCTTGGTATTAATTCTGCTGTGGTATTAGATTGTGGATATACAGAAGCTCTAGCACTGCCTGTATCCTTTAGAAAATTCATATGGATAACAGATGAAATAGTAGCTGATTACTAAAACTTACCTAGTTTTAATCATCAGTGTAGTGTTTGGGGATTAATATTGCAAATAAATAGAAACATGGTTGTAGTAAATAATTTTGGAAATCAAACTTATTGACAACTGAATGGCATTGTGATGACGTTTCACAAAGGAAGATCCTCCTGTAATGATTTCTAATATCCTTCTTCCTGGACTTAATGAATCCATTTGCACAAAATGGATTTGTACATTTCCCCTCATACAGATGTGTTTATTTATGGACTGTGTTTCTAGCCTCTGTTGACCATGGCTAAAATTGCGCATTCATTGGCTGCCTTTTCTGTTGTAATGAGTTTTATATGTATGGACTGCATTTGCAGTATAATCTTTGCCCTTCAGCTTTTGATAATGAACACATGATAGTGGGCGGCACGGTGGCACAGTGGTTAGCACTGCTGCCTCACAGCGCCTGTAGACCCGGGTTCAATTCCCGACTCAGGCGACTGACTGTGTGGAGTTTGCACGTTCTCCCCGTGTCTGCGTGGGTTTCCTCCGGGTGCTCCGGTTTCCTCCCACAGTCACAAGATGTGCGGGTCAGGTGAATTGGCTAAGCTAAATTCCCCGTAGTGTTAGGTAAGGGGTAAATGTAGGGGTATGGGTGGGTTGCGCTTTGGCGGGTCGGTGTGGACTTGTTGGGCCGAAGGGCCTGTTTCCACACTGTAAGTCTAATCTAAAACAATTGTGCTTGTCATTTGTTTAGTAGAATGTTTTTAAGAACAATATTCTAGTAGGAAAGTAAATAGATTTAGGTAAAATTTTGTCAAAATAAAAGAAAATTCTATACCAATGAGAAATAATGGGTCAATGGAAGATGGTTATTAGAAGTGAACCACTTATGCAGTTGTGATTAATGATGTAATTAGTTTGTTCTGTAATAATTACTTCAACGCTATGGTGAAAAATCTCCCTAATCTTATTCGGGAGGCCAGAATTACCTGAGAAATGTGGTCTTATGTATTAATTTTGAGAACTAAAATTCATTTTTAAAGTCTCCTTTTCTCCCAAAATGTATTGGCTCAATCATCATAACCAGAATTGGCAGTTAAAAGGGGCAAGCATGTCTTTACACAACCTTGTCAAAGGTGTGGGTGAAATAGGCTACTGTTGGGAATTTTATTTGTTAATATTCTCATAGTATCCAAAAATATCCTCCCTGTACTTTCTCTTTGAAGAATTATGCTGAACTCAAATTTTGGGTTGTCATTTGGGCTTGTACTTTGTTCTGAAAGCTACACAGATTAATATATAGGGCCCTGTTCTTTGTAGACAGAACATGTGCACGCATGACATTTATTTCATCTTGACAAAATAGGTGATGGCCATTCGCAGGTCTGTATATGTGATATTGCTTTTTGCTTTGACCTTAACTTAACTTTAACAGATATATGAAGGAATTCCTATTTTGAATGCCTGGCAAGCACTTCCTTTGGGAGGAAAATCAATCCATTTGTAAGGATTTAAAATATGTAACATCTGCATGTAAAAATATCAATACATATTCAACACATTTAAAGATTGAAGTTGAAAAAATACAAAATGTTATTTTATTACTGAAGGGAGTTGCAATCACGGTTATTAGAAGAATGCACTGTGGACACTGGGACCAAAACTGGCGAAAGCTTAGCATCTGTGATGAGTAAGGATTGAAATACTGATTTCTTTTAAAAATAAAAATATAGTGCATATTTACAATTATTCTGTGGCACTTTAGCAATGATTTATCTATTTTTTTTAAAAAATCATATGTAACAGTCTGGTTTCAAAATGCTTTGCATCCTCAGATTTTTTTGTACTGCACTCTGATGTATACAAATTACTTGAGCACAAATAGCAACAAGTTTGGTTTTTAAATGTATTCATTTAATAAAGTTATTTAGTATAACTTAATCAGATAACTGATAGCCAGTATTTACATTTTAAATATAATCCTGTGGAACTTTGGACTTAATGTTGTTTCCCAATCCATTTAAATAGGTTCAATTCCAGAAGAAACTCTTGAGGATATTAAAGGTAAGAGCTATTCTAGATGGTTCTGTAATTGCTAGTTGGAAGACTTAAATAATTGTCTATCAAATAAAACTACAAACGTTCTAAATCTAAAATAAGAACAAAGATGTCATAATGTGCAAAAGTTCATGAACTGAAATGACGAAGTAGATTCATGTTTTTGATGTAACTTTTCATGGGTTAATCTTTTCATTTTTGAGAGGATGTAAAGTTGCATGTGAAGCTTATATCTGTTCATAATCTCATCACTAGGATTAATATGCTTTGTATTTATTTTGAAAGTCTACAATAACTCGGCACTACTTTGATATAAAACTTGATTTAAGAAAAGGAAGTGCACAAGGTATATGAAAGTGAGATGCTCAGTGCAAATTAGGATAAAGCAGGAGAAACATTATCAGTATTAAACTGATCTAAATAAGCATGCATTTGATTTGAAATCTGTGTATTCATATTTTTAGAAGGATTGAATTTCTTAAAAACATTTGTGTTTTTCAGTTCGTACTTGCTTTGTGAGTGATCTGCAAAGAGGACTGAAAATTCAAGCTGCCAAGTTTAACATTGATGGAAAAGCTGAGGTCAGCTGGCAAGTACGATTGACTAATTGAACTTAAAAATCAATGCATGGCAGTAATTGGTATTCTATATTTACTTGTAGCAGCCTCAACAACCCCCAGATGTGGCATATCCTCTGGATGGAGAGAGAATTTTACATGTCAGCGGATCAATCAGGTTGGATTACTGGTACAAATAATGTAAAGTAAACTGTATAATACCTGCGTTGTGATGAAAGGGACGGGCTACAATGATGAAGAGGTAGAGTCAAAAGGTGTGGCGCTGGAAAAGCACAGCAGGTCAGGCAGCATCCGAGGAGCAGGAGAGTCAACATTTTGTATGTGAGTCTTCATCAGGAATGAGTGGATGGCCAAAGGGGCTGAGAGATAAAATGGGGATGGGGGAGGGGTTAGCGGGAATGTGATAGCTAGACGAAGGTGGGGGGTGATGGTGATAGGTCAGAGAGGAGGGTGGAGTGGATAGGTGGGAAGGAAAATGGACAAGTAAGACAGTTCAAAAAAGCAGTGCCGAGTTGGAATGTTGGATCTGGGATAGGGTGGGGGGAGGGGAGATGATGAAGCTGGTGAAGTCGACATTGACCCCGTGTGGTTGGAGGGTCCCAGGGTGGAAGATGAGGCATTCTTCTGGGGTCATGTGGGGTCAGAGTTTGGGAGTGGAGGAGGCCCAAGACTCGCACAGCCTTGGCCAAGTTAGGTGAGGTGGTTTGAAGTGTTCGGCCACAGGGCCGTGGGGTGGTTAAGTGCATGTATCCCAGAGATGTTCTCTGAAACGTTCCACAAGTTGGCATCCTGTTCCCCAATGTGGAGGAGACCACATTGGGAGCAACAGACACAGTAGGTGACGTGTGTGTGGAAGTACAGGTAAATCTCTGTCAGATATGAAAGGATCCTTTGGGGCCTTAGACGTAAGTGAAGGGGAGGTGTGAGCACAGGATTTCACTTCTTGCCAGAGAAGGGGAAGGTGCTAGGAGTGGTTGGTGGGGGTGTGTGGACCTAACCAGGGAGTCACTGAGGGAATGGCCTCTGCAGAACATAGATAGAGGTGGGGAGGGAAATATATCCCTGGTGGTGGGGTCTGCTTGTAGGTGGCAGAAATGGCAGAGGATGATGCGTTGTATCCAGAGGTGAAGACCTTGGGGGGGGGGGGGGTGGGGTTCTATCCTTGTTGTGATTGGAGGTGGAGGTTTTATGGGTGGAGGTGTGGGAAGTGGAGGAAATGTGCTGGAAAAAACGTCGACCATGTGGGAGGAGACATTGTGGTCCTTGAAGAAGGAGGCCATTTGGGATGTTCTGTGGTGGAATTGGTCCTTCTAGGAACAGATGCAGCACAGAATTGGGAGTAAGGGATAGTGTTTCTACAGGAGGCATGGTAGGGGGAGGTGTAGTCCATGTAGCTGTGGGTTTGAAGTAGATGTCCCTGTTGAGTTGGTCGACGGAAATGGATTTGGAGAGGTCCAGGAGGGGGGGAGGGAGATGTCTGAGATGGTCCAGTTGAACTTGAGGTCAGGATGGAAGGTGTTGGTGAAGTTAATGAATTGTTCAGCATCCTTGTGGGAGCACAAGGTGGTGCTGATACAGTCATCAATGTAGTGGAGGAAACGGTAGGGAATGATGCCAGTGCAACTGCAGAAGATGGAGTGTTCCACGTACCCGACAAAGAGACAGGCATTGCTGGGGCCCATGTAGGTGCCCATGGCTACCCCTTTTATCTGGACGTCACCCCTCCAATCACAACAAGGAGATAACTGCCCTGGTCCTTGCCCCTCATCCCATCAACCTCTGGATACAACACATCATCGTCTGCCATATCCGTCACCTAAATCAAACCCCACCACCAAGGATATATTTCCCTCCCTACCCCTATCTGCGTTGTGCAGAGACCATTCCCTCCACGACTTCCTTATTAGGTCCACAGCCCCCACCAACCCATTCTCCATATCCGGCATCTTCCCCTGCCCCGGCAAGAAGTGCAAAACCTGCGCCCACGCCTTTCCTGTCATCTCTGTCCAAGGCTCCAAAGAGTTCTTCCACATCTGACCGAAATTGACCTGTACTTCCACATGTCATCCACTGTGTCCATTGCTCCCAATGTGGTTCCCTCTACATTGGGGAACAGGGTGCCAACTTGCAGAACGTTTCAGAAAACATCTCTGGGACATGCACTAAACAATCCCACTGCCCTGTGGCCAAACACTTTTAACTCCTCCCAGACTGCCAAGGACATGCAAGCACGGGGCCACCTCCACTGCCAAAGTCTAGCGACGCAATAACTGCAAACACCTCATCTTCCGTCCTGAAACCCTCTAACCACACAGGACCAATGGCAATTTCACCAGTTTCGTCATCTCCTCTCTCTCTCCACCCTATACCAGATCCAGCCTTCCAACTCAGCACCGGCCTCTTGAGTTGTCCTACCTGTCCATTTTCCTTCCCACCTTTCAGCTCTATCCTCCTCTCCAACCTATCACCATCACTTTTCCACCTTCATCTACCTATCATATTCCCAGCTACCCCATCCCCAGCTCCATTTATCTGTCAACCCCTTCGAGCCACTCCCTCATTCCTGATGAAGACCTTATGCTGGAAACATCAACTCTCCTGCTACTTGAATGCTGCCTGACCAGTTGTGCTTTTCCAGCATGACACTTTTCAACTCTGATCTCCAGCATCTGCAGCCCTCACTTTCTCCTGCCTGATGAAGCGGTAAATGGAGTTTGTACCTTTAACGTCTCTGTTTGGTGTAGTCTTCATTTCAACCAATTTGTTATTGGGAAACAATTAGGCAAATATTCCTTTGTTACCTGGTGACACCATAAGTGATAACCCTTCAATTGACATTTTGAGTTTTTCAATTGAGAAGTTATTAGTGTATGCTTGTAAAGAATATACAGAATAACCTTGATTATCCAAACAAGACAGGCGGGGAGAATTTTGGTCGGATAATTGATTGTCCAGATAACTGATCTGATCATAAATGAAGGAAGCATTTATGGGGCCTTGGGATTTTGTTCAGATAAGGATCAACCTGGGATGATGGAGCCTCGTTGCTGTCCCGTGAAGTTCGTCCAGGGTGACCACATATTATTTCAGTTGCTGTGAGACAGTTTGGGGAGTAATGCGTATGTGGTACAGGGTGAGGAGGCAGAACCTTTAGCCAATTCAGTCCTGTTTCTAGAATGAGTTCAGCAAATTTGTCCTTCAGAATTCCACTTGCACATTCCACCAGTCCCGCTGCCTTTGGATGATGTACACAATAGAACTGCTGGTCAATGTTGAGGAAGGTACACAGTTCTTGGTTAATCTTTCCATTATCAGGTGATCATCGTTGAGGCATGCCAAAGCAGGAGATTATTTATTTTAGGAGAATTTGGGTCCCTTTAGATGTTTTGTTATTAGTTATTGGGAAAGCCTGTATCCATTTGCTGAATGTATCTATGATGACAAGGCAATATTTGTACCATTGCACTCGTGGTAATTCTATAAAGTCCAGTTGTAAAGTGTTGAAGGGGCCACTTGTGACTGGAGTTCTTTGGTACATTGAATTGGTTTTCCTGGGTTAACTTTCTGGCATACAAGACAATGCCTGGCCCTTTGTTCAGCTGCCTCATTTAGGTGTGGGCTCCACCATGTCTGTAATAAGAGTGCTCACTCCTCCATTTCCCAAGTGAGTGTCTGTGTGTAAATTGTCAACGAACAAAGGCATTTTGTCCAGCTAGGGTATGCCAGCAACCAGGATTGCATACAGCAATATTTCTGCCACATATCTTTTTCTGAAGCGGGGTGTCCCCCTGACATTGTAAAATAGTGGACATGTCTGGAGAACGAGCATCATTTCTGTCGGAATCTTCCTCACTATCAAATAAAGTCTGGAGTCCAGACATGTCCAATGGTGCATGAGAGACAGTTTTCTCACTTTTGGCGTTAGTAGGCTTTGATTTAAGTTTATACATTTCACATAAAGCCTTCAAAACCTTCTAACGAAGGGTTTTCCCTTTATCATTCTTACATTTAGCGGTGTGTTCTGAAGAAATTTGACACGATTTTTCATTTAATCAGGTGGCCACCGTCCTCCAATTAGTAATTAAATCTTTCCATTTTTGCAAAATATTAGACTTCCACACCTCTGCTTCTGCTTTTGAACATTTATCTAGATCCCAAGATCCCAATGGCCATTGTTCATTTCCCAATAACTTGTTCAGTCGAGTGCTCAATCTTCGATAATTTAACCCGTCATGTGGACTGTCGCGACAAATCACTTTGGTAAGAGTAACAGGAAGATGGGGTACTGGGCTAATGGTCGGATGCTTGGTGGTGTGGATGAATGGGGGGATCTTGGTGTCCATGTGCACAGATCTCTGAAGGTTGCTGTCCAGGTGGATAGTGCTGTGGGGAGGGCATGTGGCGTACTGGCCTTTATAGAGGAGGAGAAAGTGAGGTCTGCAGATGCTGGAGATCAGAGCTGAAAATGTGTTGCTGGAAAAGCGCAGCAGGTCAGGCAGCATCCAAGGAACAGGAAATTCAACGTTTCGGGCGATTCCTAAAGAAGGGCTTATGCCCGAAACGTCGAATTTCCTGTTCCTTGGATGCTGCCTGACCTGCTGCGCTTTTCCAGCAACACATTTTCAGCTTTATTGGTAGAGGAGTTGAGTTCCAGAGTCCTGAGGTCGTGTTGCAGTTGTATAGGACTCTGGTGCGGCCGCATCTGGGGTGTTGTGTGCAGTTTTGGTTGCCGTACTGTGGGAGGGATGTGGAAGCGCTGGAGCGGGTGCAGAGGAGGTTTACCAGGATGTTGCCTGGTATGGTAGGAAGATCGTATGAGGAAAGGCTGAGGCACTTGGGGCTGCTTTCATTGGAGAGGGGAAGGTTTAGGGGTGACTTGATAGAGGTATACAAGATGATTAGGGGTTTAGACAGGGTTGACAATGAAAACCTTTTTCCACTTATGGAGTCAGCTATTACGAGGGGGCATAGCTTTAGATTAAAGGGTGGTAGGTATAGGACAGATGTTAGGGATAGACTCTTTGCTCAGCGAGTCGTGAGTTAATGGAGTGCCCTGCCAGTAGCAGTGGTGGACTCTTCCTCTTTATGGGCATTTGGACAGGCATTGGATAGGCATATGGAGGATAGTGGGCTGGTGTAGGTTAGGTGGGCTTGGATCGGCGCAACATCGAGGGCCAAAGGGCCTGTGCTGCGCTGTATTTTTCTATGTTCTATAATCTGAAATTCAAATAACTGATGTTCGGATAACCGAGGTTGTTCTGTAGTTAGAGAGCAAATTTGGAAGGAAATGGACCTCAGTGTTAAGTCAGACGGCTACTATGATGACATTTTTAAAAAGTGAGCAAATCTGGCTTCTTCAGTGACTTTGTTAATAAAGAACTTGTCCAATATAAAACTGAACCATAAAGGGTAGAGAAACCTTGGGTTAAGTTCATGGTTTGAGCTCAGTTGCTGAACTTAGGTTCCATATGCGAGACTAACAGAGAAAGGTTGCACACGTTAGTGAACCATGGGAGGAAATTAGCAGTCTTACCTGCTATGGCCTACATATGATCCAGATCCACAATAATATGGTTGACTGTAGATAAGATATAAGTGGGCAGATCGTTTCCACTGGTGAGTGAAACTAGAACTAGGTGATATAGTCTTAAAACCTGCTCCCCCCCTTATTTTGAATCTGAGTTGAGGAGGAACTTCTTCACCCAGAGGATTGTGAATCTGTAGAATTCCCTGCCTAATGAAGCAGCTGGGGCAACCCCATTGAATGTTTTTAAGGCGAAGATAGATTTTTGAACAGTAAAAGAATTAAGGGTTATGGTGAGGATGCTGGTAAATGGAGCTGAGTACATGGTTGGAAAAAAATGGCAGAACAGACATGATGGGCCAGGTGGCCTACTCCTGCTCCTATTTTTTATGTTGTTATGACTGTTGGTTTCTTTCTGAAATGGCCAAGCTAGCCACTAAATTATATCAAGCCACTACAGAAAGAAAGGATTATGGTCCACAGTAGTTTAAGAAAGTGATTCACTACTATATTCTTGAGGGCAGTTTGGCATGGATAACAAATGTCGATGTTGGTAGATTAGATTAGATTCCCTACAGTGTGAAAACAGGCCCTTCGGCCCAGCAAATCCACACCGACCCTCTGAAGAGCAACCCACCCAGACCCATTTCTCTACATTTACCCTGACTAATGCACCTAACACTATGGGCAATTTAGCATGGTCAATTCCCCCAATCTGCACATCTTTGGCAATACCAATGTTGCTCTTGGCCCATATGCATTTTTTTTTAAATCACATTGCAAAAGTTAGTAAGCAAGTGAATACAGAAACAAGATTTCTCTGCCTCTCAATATACCACACTTCTTCTTTCCGGGCAGAAAGTATACAATTGACTAGAATCCATTATTAGGACTCAAGATAGAACACTGGAGCTTAGTCTTTTTATGCATGAGCATTTCTTTATAGAGATATGCAGTACATATTCTGCACCAATAACCATGCTTCCAACCAACTCAAATGTGTGAACGCTTGGTGACTTGACAATCCTAACCACCTGAATGCAGTTAATCCCAAAATGATATGTAATTAACATCAGTTGTCATGTATTTGGTATTTTAACATATTAAATATAGATCTAAAGAAAACTAGGAAAAATTGAGTTTGCAAACTGCATTTTGAAAAAAAATTAAAAGAAGTTTTAACATGTCAACAGCAGCGATTGATTTTAAATTACAGCAAGTGACCTTGTCTGCAAAATAATATTCACAAAAAAAACTTTATCAACCAAATATAACAGCCGTGATAAAGCAAGCAGCTCTATCTATGGAATCAGTTAATGTAAAGCCAATCTAAGAATATTGACCACACCGCTTTAATTGTCAAGTTTTCACATTTAAATTAAGTTGTAATACTATTTTACTTTCTTACCATTGACTCAAATTAAATTAGTTGTCTCTTATGTCATTATAAGCGAAGCATTTGGTTATATTTTTAATTCAAGGATTTTTTTTTGTTTGCAGAGATTCTGTAATTGAAATTCTTTTTGAACAAGATAATGAAGAGAATTCTATCGCCACTTTAATCCTTGACTCACTTTTACAGGTAAGAAATTGCTGTGAGACAAAGTTACTGGGTTTAGTTTAGAAAACTGTTTCTACTTTGATACAGCATTGTAATTTGCCATTAAATGTGTTAAGGTGACCCAGAGTTAAAATGCTACTATTATCATGGAAGTATAATTTCAGTGACAGTGTAGCTCAGTGGTAGCACTGTCCTCTGATGGCAATAATTCCAGGGCTGTATTTGTAGAGGAGAAAAGAGTTGTCCCAGTGTCCTGCCCAAAATAACTCTCCAAACTAAAAGCTTAATCCTTCCTTCCTTTGTCCCAAAAGCGATTCATTGTTTATTTTTCTTGTTTACTGTGTTGGACAAGCTGCTCAAAACTTTCTACAAAATAAGTGATTGTACTTTAGAAATAATTTGATGGGAAGTGTTTTAGGATTTCCTGAGGGCATGGAAAATATTATATAAAGTAAGTTATTCTGATGTAAAGTTGAAATTGAAAATGTTGTAGAACACTGTGGCAAACCAGCAAGTAGAGGTTTGATACTTTTCCTTCTTTTCCTGAAGTGGCAATGTTGGCTTCACGGAGGAGAAACAAGGTATTTCCTTGATGAGCAATGGGGAGAGAAAAAGCTTTTGAAGGCAAAGCCTTCTTAATTCAAGGTCCACTACTTCCTAACCTATCACTGGTTGTTTGAGTAATGCTGACAGGTTTGAAGTAGATCAATCACTTGTCTTATTGGATAGAATAATGATACTACTGTTTTACTAAAATATTTCTTCTAAATTGTTGCTAGTGCCCTATTGACACAAGAAAACAGCTGGCAGAAAATCTTGTAATCATTGGTGGAACTGCTATGCTACCTGGCTTTCTACATCGAATTATGGCTGAAATTCGTTACCTGGTGGAGAAACCAAAATATAAACAAGTGTTGGCAGCCAAGACATTCAAAGTTCATACTCCACCTGCAAAACCAAATACGGTAGCTTGGTTAGGAGGTGAGACTATCTTCAGTAACATTTCTAGGCTAATTAAGCTATGTGTATTTCTGAATAGTTTTATTGTATCAAGAGATAATTATTGAGGACTAATAATCTTGTGCCCAGGGTGAAAATGGTGTGCAGTAGAGCATCTATCTGATTTCTTGTATCAATACCTAGTGTGGTTTGACTTCATATTGGTTTGTGGGGCAAAGTCACTGTTATGGAAATGGCTTGTATACATGTAGGTGTGACTTACTTGTGCAGAGTTTTGTTTTACCCCATGCTATGTTCCGAAATTGTTTAGATAGACTATTCTAATTTTACATTGACATTCAGTTGTACAAATAGACGTCGCAATTATTATGATGCAGAGGAGACCACTTGACTCGTCATTTACATCACTGACTCTCTGAGCATTTTGGCTTAATGCCAATCTCCTGCCTTTTCCTCGTACATTGTTTCTATTTCTATTCGGAGGCCGAGGGGCATGGATAGGGTAAATAGACAAGGTCTTTTCCCTGGAGTTGAGGAGTCCAAAATAGAGGGCATAGGTTTAGGATGAGAGGGGAAAAATTTAAAAGAGACCTATGTGCAAAAGTTGCCCCTTAAGGTTGTGCGTGTACTAAATGAGCTGCCAGAGGAAGTGGTGAAGGCTGGCACAATTACAATGTTTAAAAGGCATCTGTAGGGTATATGAATAGGAAGGGTTTAGAGGGATATGGGCCAAGTGCTGACAAAGGGGACTAGATTAGGTTAGGATATCTGGTCGGCATGGATGAGTTGGACTGAAGGGTCTGTTTCCATGACGTACATCTCTATCATTCTATATGAATAATTATCTAAGATCTCTCCTGAGTGCCTCAATTGAGCCTGAGGCAATGAGGCAATGCACACCACAGCCTAACTATTCACTCTGTGAAAATATTATTTTCACATCTACATTGACTCTTTTGAAATCTATGATAGTGGTTCTTTCTATAAGTGGGAAATTTCTGTCTGTCCTGTGTCCAGACACTTCATGATTTTAAAAACTTCCATTGAAAATTTTATAAGTTTGTAAACCTGAGAGTTACCAAAAGAGTGGAAAAAATACAAGGATTACAAATCTAATAAACTAAAGTGTATAATATGTTTAACAATATCGCATAATATATCTTTGGATTCTTTTAAATCATGCGAAAGCATGATGGGCATCAAAGAGCTATCCAATCTTATCCCACACCATTTTTTTTAATTTTGCAAGTTCTTTTTAAATATCAATTGCCTTTTGAAAGTTCTGATGGAATATTCCACCATTAGGAAGAATATTCCAGATTATCCTAATCCTCTGTGCAATATAACTGCATTTTCTTTTCAGCTCTATTTTGCTAATTATGTTAAATCTATGAACTTTGGTTTGCTGCCTATTTGTTAAATAAGCTAACCAATTCCTGCTTGTTCTATCAAAGGATTTTTTTCATAAATTTGAATCTTTGTTTGGTGTCTCCTAAAGAGAACAACTTACCATCTCTCAATTCTTCACATAAATATTTCTTTACTTCCTAGAGACAAGGAAAGTTGGTGGCATGTTGATAAGGATGGAGATCACGTGTAGTGGTGTTATCATTAGACTAGTAATCAAAGACCCAAGACAATACTCTTGAGGAATGTTTTTCATTTCCATTGTGGAATTTGAATTCAGTTAATACATCTGGAATTGAAAGCTAATCCCAGCTTCTTGGCCTATGTCACTGTTATAGAGTATTTCAGTCTGGTCAGGAATGTATCTCCAAACTGGCCTAGTAAGCTAGATCATTCAATAAAAATATGACTAACTTTAAAATTAAAAGAACGAAACTGAACAGACCGCCTGACACTGACCAAGATACTGCAAACAACAGTGGTAAGCATAGCCCTGATGACTGTAAAAAGTCTTTATGACTAACCTCTGGGGATTATGCTGAAATCTCATTGACTAGTCAACCAACAATCTTACACGTGATATCTGACTCCGTGAGAATGACCCTGTCTCTGGCATCATCACCAGAAGTGATGGCACTATTGTGGCAATGGGGAGGATTTGCCTTGAGAGAGGACCCCGTGGCATCAAGTCAAACATTGGCAAGGAAGCCTTATGCTGATCACCAGCTACATTTCTCTTCTTCCCCTATTAAGTAATTAATTCTCTTACATAATTGAGCACCACTAGGAGGAAACACTGAGCACAAAATGTACTCTGGGTGGGGGACTTTAATGTCCAGCATCAGGAGTGGCTCAGTAATACCACTACTGACCAAGATCCCTATGTCCCAAAGGTCATAGCTACTAGACTGGGAATGCAGCTGACAGTAAGTAAAATGTCTGCGTGACTTTGTTCTCATAAGTCTACCTATAGCAGGTGCATTTGTCCATGATTGTATTGGTAGCAGTGACCATTGCGCACACCTTCTGGAGATGGAGTCCCACCTCTGTTTGAGGCTAGCCTACATTGTGTAATTTGACATGACAACCGTGCCAAATAAGAGTTTTGAACAGATGTTGCAGCTTAAAACTGGGTGACCAGTAGGCACTATAATCCTTTAGCAACAGCATCAGAATTGTATTCGATTAGAATCTGCAACTTCATGGTCTGACCTATTCCCCACTCTGCCATTATCATCACACCAGGAGATCAACCCTGGTTTAATGGAGTGCAGGAGAGTAGAACCAGGCATACCTAAAAATGAACTGGCAACCATGGCTGCAACAGAGGGCTACTTGCATGTCAAACAACCTCGGCAGCATGTGTTAGATAACCACAAGTGATCCCACAAATTGCAGATTTAAGCTCTGCAATCCTGCCACGTCCTGTTGCAAACAGTAGTGGATAATTAAAACAACTCAGTGGAGAAGAGTCTCCAGAAATACCTCTACCCTCAATAATAGAGAGTTCAACATATTAGTGCAAAAGGCAATGTTGAAGCATTTTACAAGTCAAAAGTGTGGTAAATCTCAAACTCTAACTGAGGACCCAGCATTACGATGCCAGGTTTCAGCCAATGCATCTTATTCCACGAGATATCAAGAAATGGCTGCAGACCCTGGATACTGCAAAGACTATGGCCCCTAACAACATTTTGTCCATAATGCTGAAGATTGGTGTTCATGAATAAGCCATATTCCTAGCCAAGTTGTTCTAGTACAGTTATGTATGACATCTACCTGACAATATGGAACATTGGCAGATTACCACTGTTGATAATACCTACCATCATTTTGCTGATGGCTGACAGGATACTGAATGGCAGTAATCACTTAGGTTGGATATGTCCTGACTTGATTTGTACCATGGTCTGTTCTCCCCCACCCTTGAAGTCTAGTTAAGTTCCAAATTTTAAATGAAAATCTTATCCTTGTTTTCACATTCTTCCATGGCCTTGCCCTTCCCCATCCTTAATATTCTCCAGCCCTCTGATTCTTTGAAGCAGTTACACTCCTCTAACTCTGGCCTTTTAAGCAGCAATACTTTAATCAGTCTACCAATATTGTTTGTACTGTCAAAGGTTAGGACCTAGGTGGTTGTGATTTGCAACTGAAACCTTTCTGCACCTCTACCTTATTTGTCCTTAAGCCTCTCATTAAAGCATAGCCAAAAGCTTGGTCAAGAGAAAAGTGTCCAAATAATATCAACTTGCATTTATATAATATTCAATAAAACATTCCAGGGTGCAAAACAGTGTGACTCAGCCACGTGTGATATTAGGCAAATAATCTCTTTTTGTTAAAGTATCAAACTGCTTTATTATATTCATTTAAGCTATACTTAGTTAAGAGTGCTTTATAAATAGTTATTATATGTAAATTGCTGCCATAGACTTCCTTCTACATTGTGAAATGCAGTGGTATAATTTGTTATTTATTATTCAGTACTCAATTTTTTAATGTATAAATCATTCATAACCTTCTACATTTTTGAATATTGTATTGACTGATACTGTAGGTAAGTATATTGGCAGTCAGCATGAAAAACTGTGAACTATTCATAGTTTTTCAAATTGTTTTCTTCTGCTCTGTTCAGTAGCATCAAACATAATTAGTACATATAACATGGAATAATATTTGCTACATGTTGGATAGTTTTGTTTTAATCTAAATGGTATTTTACTTATTTTTAGGGGCCATTTTTGGTGCTCTGCAGGACATTTTGGGTAGTCGTTCAGTCTCCAAAGAATATTACAACCAGACAGGTCGCATTCCTGATTGGTGCTGCCTGAGTAACCCACCCTTAGAAATGATGTATGAAACGAGTAAAGCACCACCTCCATTGATGAAGAGAGCATATTCCACAGAGAAGTAGAGATAACATTGATGTACTGAGACAAGTGACTGTAAAAGTAACAATTGTTTATCTAGCAAGTATATTTTTCACTCCTTTCCAAAATTATGTTGCTTAAACTTTCTATATGTTCTTGTTCTTGTTGTTAAATCTACTTGGACACTAGTTAGAGAAAGAATATGTGTTCTAAAAGCTTTCAACTTCAACATTGCATGTTTTCCATAAAGCATTGTACAGTCTGAACTCTGAAGTAAAGATATGGCATTAAATTCTTAACATACCTATTGCTGATGATGGATTTTCCCAACAACTAACAGTCAGTTCTGAAGGTTTATTATTGCAAGTGTTTGGAAAGAAATGTATCCTAAGTATATGAGTGTATATTTTAGTTCAAAGTTTACAGTAATAAAAGTTATTGAAGTCCCATTATGTTTTACAATAAAGCATAATTATGCTAGATTGTAGTTAAGTTTTCTGCATTTTTTTTTGCCAGAATATGTTTATTGTATGTAGTACCAATGCTATTTTGGAATAACCACATTTTGAATTGATTCATCCAATAAAACATGCAATTACAAGTCCTTTCAGAACATATTTTGTACTTACAATACAGCTCTGCACTCCTTTGTACAGGAAACAAAATTAGAGGAGTGCTGACTGATTAGAGACTCACCGGACTAAAATGATGTTAGTTAACACAATTAAGAGGCCAGCTTTCATGAATCACCAGCAAACAAAACCTACATGTTCTTCAAAAGCTACCAGAAACACGTCTTGGCAGATTGCTCAGCACAGCACCAATGAATACTTGTTTAAATTCTGCAAGGTTACAAAATCCAGGGAGCCTGAAAGGATATATGAAAGAATTAAGAAAGCAATAGGCCTAGGAACAACCAAATCAGCTGCTCTGAAGACAAAGGACAAGAATGATTAAGACTGAAACGAGCATCCAGTTGAAAAGTAGTAGCTCAAACTGCATCAAGCTGTATGCAATGGAGAAGATTACTGAGGAAGCCATCAATGCCATTATAGACTAGCCTGTCATGGAGGAGCTGGATAATGAATCCACTATAATATGACTCAACAAGGCTAGTGAACATCTCATGGATGATAAAGCCCCAGGAGGTGATGCATTCTACTTCTAATTAGCAAAAGTGGAAAATGGCACTCCTGCAACGTCTTCATAAACTACTGAGTCCCTGGAAAGGACAGGAAGTGCCTCAAGATGTGTTATGGAAACAGTCACCATATACAAAAAAATGGGGAACCAGAGACTGACTAGCAATTACTGAGACAGTTGCTTACTCAGTGGGAAAGGTTTTATTTGTATTGCTGTAACCAGATTGCAAACATTTGAGTCTGTGTGGCTCAATGCCGTCACAGTTTTCTCAGTTCAGTTGCAGAAGTACTATGAAAATCATAATGCCTTTATAGATTTCACAAAGTTTTTTTATCTCGAAAGAAATGGACTTTTCAAACCGCTGTGGAAAATTGCCCTCCTGGACTTATGGGGATTATTTTCTTTCTGTAAGAGCATGCATGTTCTTATCAGTGCAATTGAGCAATATTAGATGCTATCAGATCAGAATTGCTAGTCCGTCCTAGCACTAACTTTCCTGGAAGATTATTCTCTCCTGCTATTGTGCATTACTGTTGACAAATGACGGTGTCCACATGCATGCTAGGACTTACAATTGGCAAGATTGAACACCAGAACTAAAATATGTATTGACTTTAACAAAGCAAAGTAACGAATACAGGAAATCTGAAATATGAAAAAGTATATTTGACGCAAAACATTAACTCATGTTTTTGTCTCCATTGAAGCTGTCAGACCTGCTGAGTTTCTCCTGTGTTTTCTCTTTTTATTACCAGTATCTGCAATGTTTTGCTTTGATTTGCATAAAGTCCGAGTCTGGGAATTGCTGTTGTTTGATGTCACATATGAAGATTGGCTCTTAAGGGACTTCAGTGAGTTGGGGCTGACAGTCAGTTAGGAAGATCCAGGTTATCAACTAGGATATAGAAACTGTAGCTCTCATCAACATCAATTATCTCATTCTGGAAATCATCTACCTTGGATCAATAATAGTGAACAATCTGTTCCTTGATGTTGAAATTATTCTGTTGAAAGTTGAGAAGGTGCATTTGTCAATAACAAAGGAACAGAAAATATAAAGTTCCACAAATACCAGACCCATGTCTCAGCATCAGTGGTAGACCAAGTCAAGAAAAGTGAAATGCAGCATTTGACTTTGCCTCATAACTTCTGGGCCATCAGTAAAGCAGTATGAAGGGAACCCTTGTATGTTTTTTTGCCCTGTTGAGTCAATAATTACTCCACTGGATTATCAATGTTGAATAGATGATGGTGCATTTGCAAAGGTATGTTCGATGGGTGACCTACAAGTCCCTATTCTTCAATACAAGTATGTCTGAAAATTGAGACGTCAAATAGAATAGATCAAAGTCAGTGCATGAGAAGTCCTTGCTGATGACTTGTGTTTGGAACCAAGTAGTCAGAAAAGGTAGAAAATGACTGCTATTAAAAGAAACAACCAGATGACAGAAGCAGATGAAAGGAAAAAGTGACCTTAGGCCACTGTTATTCATGTGTGCCAGTTATGGAAAGTTAGTGCTGCTATAAATCTGGATCTGCAACCATAACATATCATCTTCAAATGAATAGATGTCCACTACCAAAACTAGTTTCAAAAGGATTGTCAGAATATATTTTGGTGCATATATTGGAGTGCAAAGATTGTGCAGATATTTCTTAATGAAGCCAACATTTCAGAAAGGCTGCATTTTTAAAAATCATGGTATATAAGTCCATTCAACCTTAATAGTTTTGACATTAACCGTAGACCTAAAGATGCACCTTAGTGTATAACTTGACATCCAGTTTTGGGAGATAGTGACATCATGGGCCTTAATAATGTTGTACGGGGCCACTATGGTCAGGCCAGGTGGCTGGGACCTTGGTACAAGGCAGGGGAGTGGTGGGGTAGGGCCAGGAGCAGCATGATGCCCTGTGATTTCTACCACTGTGCATGGCATTAAATGGCAATGCCACTAGATGAACAATCCAGCAGCATGGTGCTCTGGAGGCATGGGTTCAAATGCCACCATGGTAGATTTAGTAGATTTTAAATTCAATTAATCTAGAACATTAAACTTGTCTCACTATGGGATCTTGTGGCTCAGAGATAGAGACTGTAGTACTGTGCCACAAGATCCCATGGTGAGACAAGTTTAAGTTCCAGTTGCTCCAGGGGAATGTAATAATATCTGAGCAGGTTGATTTTTTTTTAAAATACTAAAGCTTATCTCTAATAGTCATTATGCTAACTCTAATAGTTGTAAATGTCCATTTGGTTCACTCATGTCCTTTAGAGAAAAATGATATCCTTACCTGGTCTGTGTTATGAATAATCTAATCTATTTGATTCCAAACCCACAGCCCTCTAATATGGTTGACCCTTAACTGCTCTTTGAAATATCTAGGAAACCACTCTGTTCAAAGGCAAAGGTTAGGGGTCTTGCCAATGTTCCATTGAAGAATGAAGAAACAAACACCTTGATAAATGGATGTTTTAGACTATACTCACATTGATTTGGCATAAGGTTTTCAGTTTAGAAATATATGTTTAGGATTATCCTTATATTAAGTTAAGTGTATGGAAACAAGCAGTTGCTGTGGACCCTGCTGCTGTAGACATGTGTGGGAGTTTTAAATCTACGGATACAGAGCAGCCTAACAATTATGGATCCTCCCACATAAAGAATGAAGCATGGCTGGTTTCTAGTTAAAAGTTATAACATTTGCTAATTTGTCAAATAACTGTGCTGTGGTAAGGCAATTTGGTATTGGTGCAGAGTTGGTGCAAGAATGGAAGAAATAAGAATCTCCCTTGAAGAAAATGTCCAAGATCAAATGTGTGTAAGTACCAATATGAGTCTGAGAAACGTGCATCCAAAAGGGAATACTGTCATCAGAAATATAGTGTACATAAGCACTTAAGTAAGTCAAGGAAAGATCTCAGGGCAACCACAAGTTGGTGCTGTAACTTTATAAAGCAAAAATATCCTGTGTTCCAGCAAAAGACCAAGATTGCTCAGAGATTACCAAAAGATCTTGATGCTAACATTACTGGGCTCCAGCAATATGGACACATTTATGAAGTGTTAGCTAATTTGATTATGCCCAGTAACTGAACATTCATCCTGGTCAAAATATGCAAAACATTTAATTCAATGGGTGGAGAAGATTCTGATTTGTTGGGAAGGGATGATTAAAAACCAGAAGGGCTACATCTGATTAGTACAATGATGCCATAATCAAAGTGTCTTGATGTACTTAGTTAACCTTTTTTGCTTCAGATTCCATAATGATGAATTTGATGTGTGATGATGCTGTCATTTTAACAAGGTTATTTTGTCCTTATTTTTTGAAGAGCAGTCATAAAGGCAGAGGACTAAAGAGTCTAGGGGTTTAACAATGGAAGGGGAGCGGCTATTTCTCCCAGTTCAAGTTTTTTCTAGCTTTTTTAACTGTAGCAGTCACACTATGTGAGAGTCCAGAACAGTTGCAAGTTTCAGTGAAGGATTCCTCTGACTTTCTCTGAAATATCTCTCTGGATGTTTTTCCTTCCTGCCTGTAAGAATCTGTGTTTGAATTTACCTTTTTTTTGCCAAGGAGAGTGTTTATGGGATGCAACTGTACTAGAACAATTAATTAGTTAAGTTCCCGTATCGGGTTGGTTAAGTTTACCAATGGTTAAGTTATTCTAAATTCCACTTCCCTAAGTTCTTGTTTTAACTAGGTGTTTAAATAAATGGTGTTTTGCTTAAAGCTGGGTGGTTTGACCAGTTGCTTCACAGCTGGAACACCCACTTCATGTCTGCCTTTAAAATAAGGAAAGGTTAGGGTCTAGACTACCTTCTTGAAATATTTTTTAAGGGAAGGGGAGTCTAGCCTGGTCGATAACACTGTTGTGATTGTGGTTCAAACTGTCTTTGTAGGACTATACTCAAAAGAAATGTGAAAACAGGTTTTTCAACTAGTTAGAGCTGTATGGTACTGTAGACTTCAGATTTTTATTTTCTGCCTTATGAGTTGTTTCAATAGAAACTATTGACAATGCCAAACATATAGTGGGTGAACTTACTTAGGAATCCTGCTTTTACTCTAGTACCATAATTTAGAAACCCCAATTACATTCAAATATTGCTTCTGGCGAACCTCTAGCAGAGCAGTGAAACTCCAGAGGAAACTCTTCCCTTTAAATTATTAACTTACTGAGTAAATTGGGTCGAGGTCTAGTGACCTATTGGCCAAACTCATGAGGAAATTACTGATTTTCTTTTGTTGTCTTCATAGCTTTATTAGTGAGTCCTTTTTTTGGTTTATTTGTTCTTAAATATTATCCTCAAATTATCTTTATCTTTTATAGGATGCCATAACTTAAAGTTGCATTATACAGGGTTTTAAAAATTGGATCTATCCCTCTCTGGCCCCCTGATTTTTGTAGTATGTTTTGTTCAGTTTGAACTGATGCAAGTTTGGGTTCAATACTAAGAAGCAAGAACAGATGGGAATTCATCACTTATTTGACATATGTTTTATTAAAAAAAGTTTTATCTCTACATTGCAGTAAATATCAGAATTCATATACAAACAATTTAATATATTACAAGCATATGAAAGAATTTTCACAATGGTTAATCAGGAACTGGCTCTGCAGAAATCAGGAGAGACATAGCACAGACCAAGAGATTCCTTGAGGCTTCTCCTAGTGAGCTGATGGATGTTTATATGTGCAAATAGGATTTCTGTTGCACTCCCATCGGAGTGTCAGAGAAGCCCAAAGGATTTGGGCTAGCAGCTTGCTTCAGGTCGAAACCAATTAAGAGAATCTTTACTCATAAAGATCATTTTCGCAAATTAATCTTTGTGGTCATAAGAATTTGAGTAGATAGTTTCCAAATTCAGAACTTGCACTGAGTAAAAAAATCTTCATGTCTGCTGGGAGTCATTTGCTGTTTTAGATAAGACAGTGAAATTGAGTTTAATCAACTTGTATAATTTTGGGCAAAGTTCTGTACATTTTAGCACTTTCCAAACTAATGTCACAAAGATGCCAGTGTTAGAAAACAAACTGATCAGGTTTTTCTTAGCACAGATGCATCCTATTGGATTTGGAGTTTATTTGAATTGTGTTCATCATTTCACTTCAGCTTCTTGAAAAAAATCACGTTACTATGTAAACTCTATTCAGTATTCATGCTTATTTAATCACAAAATAACTTCGCTTGTATAAAGTTTAATATTCCCTGGTTTTAAAGATGTAGAACAGTAACTGATCATTTACCAATAACTCAAAATAGTTAAAATTCCTGGTGATTCAGGAGAAGCTGTAATGACCTTTGTCTGATTAATCCAGATCTTGTGGAGGAGGGATGGATTTCTGTGAACTACATTGACTAATTTCCCATTCTGTATTGAGGTAAAAAATCACAAACATCAACCACAAATATAGCAAGTGATATTATTTTGTCACTTATTTGACTTTTTCAAAATTATCATTTAAAATAGCTAGCACACTTTAATGATATACATTTGAATAAAGGCAAAATACTGTGAATACGGGAATTTGAAACAAATGCAATGTTGGAGGAACTCAGAGATCTAGCAGCATCTGCAGAGCTTTGGGTTCAGTGTGATTTGTTCAAAACAGAGCTTCTTCAAAGCGTCTGAAGAAATCATATTGGACTTGAAATGTTAACTATGTTGCCAGACCTGTTGAGTTTCTCCAGCATTGTGTTTGTTTCAATGATACACATGTCCAATTCAGCAAATATATTAATCAGACTTATAAGAATAACAGAAATATACAATATGAATTAAACAAGAATAGTAAATGAATTGATTGATTGATGAGTGGGAACTCAGTTGGACTCATTGTCAGAGATATAAATGTAAGAAACAAGCTACTGTTGTAATCTTTCAGACTCTACAGGAAAATGATTAACTCAAAGAATTGGATTGTTCACGAGCTAAATACTAAGAATGATCAATTAATGGAAGCAAAATTTGAACCATTTTATGAAAATAACTAGTTCAAAAAATAATAAACAAGAAGCTTTTCAAGGCCTTGAGTTAGGACGAAAGAGATGTGTCATTTTTTCGTGAAACTGTTCAGGTTAATTTTGAATTCTTTACCTTCTGGCTAACAGCAATAACTGAAAAGCATTTTGATTTCAAACAAGTTATTTTTTAAGAAAAAAAGTTCATGGGATGTGCATGATGCTAGCTAGGTCAGAACTTATTACTCATCCTCAATGTCTTGATCTCTGTGGCTCACTAGGGCCATTTCAGAGTCAACTAGGTCAACCATGTCTAGGCCACTAAATGACACAAATGAACCACATGGATTACATGGTCAACATTACGCTACCTTTTGATTCCAAATTTTCTATTGAATTTAGATCCACGGTGAGATGTGAATGTATGCCACCCAGAGGATTAACCTGGATCTCTGGATTACTAGTCCAGTAACATTACCACTAATCTATTACATAATCCAATGACGTAAATCACAGCTAGCTTGAAACATTGTGGTAGTTGAACTGATTTTTAAAATGAATTGCAATATGAAACTTATAAAGCAGTGATTGAAATACAGTGATTGAAGTTCATTGGATGTAATGCATTTTGAAGTAAACCATAGATACAATAAGGGCATACAGCAGTGATTGCAACAAAGTCAGCCAGGTGGCCCTCATAGAATATGAGTTCCCTGACTGGGGCTGTTAATCTGGTCCCATCATGGAAACCTGACTGACAGATAAAACAGGAATGTCAGACATCCTATCATTCTGAGAGCTGGCTGTAAGGGAGCTGGATCAGTTTCAAGGACTTTCGACTTGGCATCATAAAGTCATTGAAATGTACTGCATGGAAACAGACCTTCCAGTCAACTTGTTCATACCGACCAGACATCCCTACCTAATCTAGTCCCACCTGCCAGCACCCGGCACATATCCCTCCAAACTCTTCCTATTCATATACCCATCCAAATGCTTTTTAAATGTTGCAGTTGTACTAGCCTCCACCACTTCCTCTGGAAGCACATTTCACACACACACACCACTCTCTGCATGTAAAAGTTGCTCCTTAGGTCTCTTTTATGTCTTTCCCCTCTCACCCTAAACCTATGCCCTCTAGTTCTGGACTCCTCCACCCCAGGGGAAAACTTTGTCTATTTACCCTATACATGCCCCTCATGATTTTACAAGCCTCTATAAGGTCACCCCTCAGCCTCCAACACTCCAGGGAAAACAGTCCTAGTCTATTCAAACTCTCCCCATAGCTCAAATCCTCCAACCCTGGCAACATACCTGTAAATCTTTTCTGAACCCTTTCAAGTTTCACAACATCCTTCTGATAGGAAGGAGACCAGAACTGCATGCAATATTTCAAAAATGCCGTAATCAATGTCCTGTACAGCCATTACATGACCTTCCAACTTCTGTACCCAAAACTCTGACCAATAAAGGAAAGCAAACCAAATGCATTTTTCACTATCCTATCTACCTATAGCTGTACTTTCAAGGAGCTATGAACCTGCAATCCAAGGTTCAGCAATATTCCCTAGTACCTTACCATTAAGTGTATAACGCCTGCTAAGATTTGCTTTCTCAAACTGCAGCACCTCGCATTTATCTAAATTAAACTCCATCTGCCACTCATCAGCCCACTGGCCCATCTAATCAAGATCCCGTTGTAATCGGAGGTAACCTTCTTCGCTGTTCACTACACCTTCAATTTTGGTCTCATCTGCAAACTTACTAACTATACCTCTTATGCTCACATCGAAATAATTTACATAAATGGATGAAAAGTAGTGGACCCAGCACAGATCCTTGTGCACTTCACTGGTTACATGCCTCCAGTCTGAAAAACAACCCTCCACCACCACCCTCTGTCTTCTGCCTTTGAGCCATTCTGTATCCAAATGGCTAGTTCTCCCTGTATTCCAAGAGATCTAACCTTGCTAACCAGTCTCCCATGAGGAACTTGTCGAATGTCTTACTGAAGTCAATGTAGATCATGTCTACTGCTCTGCCCTCATCAATGCTCTTTGTTACTTCTTCAAAAACCTCAATCAAGTTTGTGACACGTGATTTCCCACGCACAAAGCCATGTTGACTATGCCTAATCAGTCCTTGCCTTTCCAAATGCGTATTCATCCTATCCCTCAGGATTCTCTCCAACAACTTGCCCCCCACTGATGTCAGACTCATTGGTCTATATTTTCCTGGCTTGTCCTTACAACCTTTCTTAAATAGTGGCACCACATTAGCCAACCTCCAGTCTTGCAGTACTTCACCTGTGACTATTGTTGATACAAATATCTCAGCAAGAGGCCCAGCAATCACTTCCCTAGCTTCCCACAGAGTTCTAGGTATACCTGATCAGGTCCTGGGGATTTATCCACTTTTATGCATTTCAAGACATCCAGCACTTCCTTTTCTCTAATATGGGCATTTTTCAAGATGTCACCATCTATTTCCCCCCATTCTATATCTTACACGTTCTTTTCCACAGTAAGTGCTGATGCAAAATACTCGTTTAGTATCTTCTCCGTCTTCTGCGGCTCCACACAAAGGCTGCCTTGCTGATCTTTGAGGAGTCCTGTTCTCTCCCTAGTTACCCTTTTGTCCTTAATGTATTTGTAAAAGCTCTTTGGATTCTCCTTAATGCTATTTGCCAAATCTATCCCATGACCCCTTTTTGTCCTCCTGATTTCCCTCTTAAGTATACTCCTACTGCCTTTATACTCCTCTAAGGATTCATTCAATCTATTCTATCGATACCTGACACATGCTTCCTTCTTTTTCTTAACCAAACCCTCAATTTCTTTAGTCATCCAGCATTCCCTATACCTACCAGCCTTTTCTTTCACCCTAACAGGAATATACTGTCTCTGGTCTTATTTCATTTCTGAAAACTTCTAGGGATGATATGGTGATGGGATACATGCCTCTGTGGAGTAACTTCACAGGCAAATTCTTTCTTATTGTCTTTAACTGTACAGTAGCAACTCCCCACACCCCCCCCCCCCCAATCCCCACCCAATACCCCCAAGGGATACATTCCAAGACCTACTGCAGATAGGAGCAAACTCATTCATTTAAATGGGAAATTTACTACCCCAGCAGCCCTCAGTCCCTGCTTCTGGAATGTTCCACATAAAATGTTTGGACCGTGGGTAGCTGAAACCATGGAAACTGATTCCGCGGATATGGCAATCACCCTGGATTTTGAGGATGGGACTTGTTTTGAAAAAGGTGTTGTCTCATTGTTGCATTCTTTGGTTTTCTTAGCACCACACAGCACACTCAGCTCTATTGACTCGACTCTGAAACTGGCTGTTACAAAGTGAATGACAATAGCTCAAGATGATTTTCCTATTGCTCCATTTTTCATGTTTTTGAGATGTTTTTAATTTGACACCACATTTTCTACTTGGAAGATTAAGAAACTGTGTGAAGTTTGAATCCACATGCTAGATCTGTGATGCTTTCATCTGTAATTAGTTTCTAATTTTTGTGTAATTAATAACCATGTAATGAATGACAGTCTTATTTCTGACTTTATAACAGATAATTGGCATTGTCATTAGTTTTGTTATATGTAATGTATCATCTGGAAAAATCATCTTGATATATTTATAATAGATCATCTCAATGGAAAAATGTTTAAAAACATCTTGATTTTGATTAACTTTCATTTAAAAATGAATAATTTACAAAGATATGAAAATTGTTATTGTGTTGATTGTGTCAGCAAAAGGTTAATAAAATTGTGTTATATAAAATTGTGTATGCAACATCAAATGCACTGAAACCCATATTTACCGCCACATCCCAGACTAAAATCTTCTTTCTGTCACCACCACTGACGAGTCTATTTCCATCCAGGTGTAGGCACCTCACTACCCCAATGTGTTCTGACATGGTAAACAGACATTTTCCTGTAGGAAATCATTGATGTTTTATAAAGTACTTCACTCATCACAACAATACTGTAATATGCTATTTATTTTGAATACCAAAAAACTATTTTTGAGCAGTTTCCTGTGGGAAATCATTGATGTTTTATAAAGTACTTCACTCATCACAACGATAATGTAATATGCTATTTATTTTGAATACCAAAAAACTATTTTTGAGCAGTTATATGTCCATTCATGTCCTAAGTGTGGTATACATTTGAACGTGGCCCAACAAATTATTTTCTTGTGGTTGAGGAGCAGGGGTAAATGGTGACTCCATTTTTTTTTGCTGCTGTGATCTCGATGTTAAAGTTTCCTTACTGTGCACTTGGTGAGATTATTTCATTTTTTTTTGTTTTTCCCATCATATATCTTAGTCTCTACCATACAAACCCCTTCATGTTGAAGACAAGGATGGGCCTCAGGTGAGTACATATGCAAAACAGAATTGCTTCTACCTCTAAATTCCAGGCTTTTATTTTATAGGAGGTCTTTGCTCTGCACTCTACTTTTGCCTTGATTGGTATCAGAATTTAACAAAAATTGGATGATGTCTTCTCTGGTTTTGCAGAGAATTGTTTGAGACTAGTTGGTGGGAAGCTGTAATGCCATGTTTTCTACATAGTGAAGTTTTAGGGAACATATCATATTCACTAGCTATCTTATTGTAAATTCCTGGCACTAAAATATTCCCTGTGTGGCAGTCAATTATGAAGTTATTTGCATTAAGTTTATATGCAAAAATCTAGATGGCTCTGGGAAAACCCAAACACTAATGTTGAAAATACAAAACTGAGAGCTGAAATTCATCATGCATAAATGCAAGTATGTGTCTGCTGATAATCTTTGGAACCAACTGCCCAAATTTGCAGGATTGGGGAAGTCATAATGCTATTAATGGTGCATCTTCAGCACCTACCTAGGTTTCTGTAGAAAAAGTGAGACAGTTCTCTCACCAATTCCCTTTATAAATGGTATATTTTTCAAACTTCTTCTTGGGTTTATGCTTGATTCTTAGGTGTGTTTTCCATTTAATTTCTCTCACCTAGCCTATAAGTACCCAAATGTTCCATAAGTCTCTAGATAAGAGGCTCCAGCCAGCACCCTTAGAGGGCAGAGCCTCTGTCACTTATAACAAGGCCTCTACGAAAGTATCAGAGAAGTTTCGGGCCCTATCTGTCTAAAACCTGACTCAATGTAGATCTTCCATCCGAGTTCTCATATCAGGGTACAGAAGGGACCATGGATTTTCAGCCAAACACAGTTTGGTACAGTCCTTCCGTTATACCCCGGCATTCCCACATAATCTCCATGCAATAGAGAATTCAATCATATGACAGGTCAATTTTAATACTTATTTTTAACACAAACTATCATTAATTTTAAATATCATTCTGAATATGATTACAGGATAGAAAGATTTAAGGTTAGAGGGAAGGGAGGGCATATGGAACTGACACATCAACATAAATCTTTGAACTAACTGCCCGCTTCTGGTAGGGTCTGTATAGTTCTGACTGGTTTGGTAAAGACTGCACATAGTGGGAAGAAGAAATCCATCGATGATCCAGTCCATTTCAACCGAGCATAGCTTTTAAATGTGTTTACAGAGTAGCATGTTTAGAAGCTGACACAAAAAGATCAATGGGCTGTATCATCGCTGGATTTATTTGTAGCGCGAAGAAAAAAGTGAGCTTACAAAATAAATTCATAAAACGTTCTCTATTTTTCACACCTGCAAAGTTCCAGACTCGAATGGTGCTATCTGATGAACCAGAGCAGATTATCTTCTCATTAAACATCAAACAGTACTGTAGAAAATACCATTAAAGAATTGAATTAGAAAGTGTAAGATTAATTAGATGTAAAATGTAAATGATGTTATCTTTAAATTATTTAAAATAAATAGAGACAGGAACATAGTTAGTGCAGAGATATTACAGGAAGGAAGAATATTTCAAGAAGAAACTTGGGTTAGGACTGAGAATGGGGAATAAACAAGCTTTTAAAGGAGATGCAGGAGGGATGGAAAAGGGTATGGTGCTAAAAGGAGAAGAGGCCAGAGAGAAGGGGAGGAAGTAAAGTTTGGTGATAAAGTCCTTACTGCCACCATATTGGTTTGGACAAGGCAGATGGTGAAAAGAAGAGAAGCTTTTATAAATGGTATAGTGTTGCCATCTGAGAATCAAGGTTTGGCTGATACCATATCAAGATAAAGATTGTTTGATGAGGGATTTATTCACCAGTGAACAAAATCCTTGTTAGATAAGTGGACAGGATGATGACTGATGATCAGCTGGTATGATTTCTAAGCCAGCATTTATTGCCATTCATAACTGCATGGGAGAAGATAGTAGTGAGCTGCCTTCTTGAATCACTGCAATCTTTGGGGCATAGCAACACCCACAATGCTGTTTGGAGGAAGTTCCAGGATTTTGATGCAGCAGCAGAATATCATTTCAAATCAGGATAGTATGTCATTTGGAGGGGTACTTGAAGATAGTGGTGTTCCCGTGCATCTGCCGCCCTCACCTTTTGTTAGTAGTTGACGTTGCAAAATTGTAAGGTGCTGTCATTGGTGCCTCAATGAGTTACGATCACATATGTTATAGATGGTAAAAACGCTGTTACTGAGCATTGGTAGTTGCAGGAGTGAATGGTGAAGATTGTGTGAGGAGTGGACTGCTTTGGTCCTGGATAGTGTCATTGTCAAAAGTTACACTCATCCAGGTAAGTGGATAACTTACCAACACACCCCTGACCCTGCCACAGAATTCCTAGCCTTTGACATGCTTTTCTAGCCACAATACCTAAATAGCTAGGTCAGTTTTTGGTTGGTAACTTCGAGATGTTGATTTTGGAGAATTTAGCATTGGCAATTCCATTAAATGTCAAAGGTTACAATGAGATTCTCTCTCATTGGAGGCAGACATTGCCTGACACTTCTACAGTATGCATATTGCTTGCAATTTATCAGTCCAGGCCTGATGTTGTTCAAGTTTTAATGTATTTGGCCACTGACTCTTCAAATATTGAAGAAATCTCAAATAGTGCAAAATATTTCAAAACAATCATTAGTGAACATCTTCACTTCTAACCTTACGATAGAGGTAAGGTCATTGATGAAGCGGCTGAAGACAGGTGGGCCTAGGTTACTATTCTGAGGAACTCCTGCAGAGACATCCAGGAGCAAAAAAGACTGACTTTCAGCCACAATCGCATTCTTTTGCGCCAGGTATGACTCCAATTGGTGGACAATTTTTCTCCCAATTCCCATTAAATGTAGGTTTGATAGGGTTCCTCAATACCAGACTCAGTCATATGTCAAGGGCAGTCATTTCCACCTCAATCTAGAATTTAGGTCTTTTGTCCATGTTTGAACCAATGTTGTAATGAGGTCAGGAAATAAGTGACCCTGATGGAACTAGGACCATGATGGAACTAGAGCTGAACATCTGTTACCAGGTTATTAATAAGTAAGTGCTGGTTGATAGCACTGTTGATTACTTGTACCCCATTGTGGAATCATCATTCAAGTGTAATTTCTTAATCTAATAGCTATGATTTGGAGATGCTGGTTTTGGATGGGGTGTACAAAGTTAAAAATCACACAACACGAGGTTGCAGTCCAACAGGTTTATTTGGAAGCACTAGCTTTCGGCACCTGATGAAGGAGCAGCGGTCCGAAAGCTAGTGCTTCCAAATAAACCTGTTGGGCTATAACTTGGTGTTGTGTGATTTTTATCTAACAGTGTTATACATTTTTCAAGACCAGCAGTGATGCACAGCAGTATGCCTAAATCAAATTTCATACAATTGTTAGTACATCAACTTGTATGCTGCAGTAATAATTTGTTTCTTGTTTACATTTTCTTTCACCGTGTCTTTATAACTGGAAAATATTTTCTTCTCATGTTAACTTTCTTTCTCTGTCACCATGTGCAAACTACTTACCACATCCCCTGTGTGTCCTTGACACTTGCACAGCAGTTTTCCACTTTCTGTTGACCAGATAAGCACTAAGCAATCCCCTCCTCCACTCACCAAATATCGACAGTCAAACTGACAGCAGTTCACCACTGTAAAGACGAAAATGCAGACAAAACCATAGACAGATAAATTCTCGGTAAAAATAAAATTATACACTACATATCTTTGAATTTTAAAAGATTCAATATGTAGGAGACCATAAGATATAGGAGCAGAAGTAGGACATTTGGCCCATCAAGTCTGCTTGAGATCGTAGCTGATCTGATAATCCTTAACTCCACCTTCCTGCCTTATTCCATAACCCTCCATTGCCTTACTGATTAAAAGTCTATCTCAGCTTTGATATACTTAATAACACAACTTCTAAGGTAAAGAATTCCACAGATGCACTATTCTCTGAAAGAGGAAGAGTTAGAAAGAATTATTCCTCACCTACATCGTAAATGGGCGACCCATTACTCTGAGGTTATGCCCTCTGATTCTAGTTCTTTCAGTTCAAAAGAGGAAATAACCTACATTGTCAGTCCATTAATAATCCTATATTATTCAATAAGTCCTCCTCTCATTTTTCTAAGCTCCAGTGAATGCAAGCCCAACTTACTCACCCTCTTCTGATCTCTCCATATTGTACCAACCCGGCTGTCCTTCTATAGATTGTCTTCCAGACCAGTAAAGCTTTCCTTAGATAAGGAGACCAAAACTATTCACAGCATTCCAGATATGGTCTGTCTAATGCGTGGCTAGTTTTAGCAAGATCCATTTTTATACTCTGAAATAAAGTCCATGTATCTTTCCCAATTACCTTCTGAAGCTGGAAGCTAACTTTTTGTAATTCATTTGTGATTCAAGCTTCAACTTTGGAACAAAAAACATAAATAAGATAATCGGTAGACCAAACTATACAAACAATTTGCACTCACAGCACAGAATCTTGTGAAAATAACAGTGTCAACTGTTGAGGCAGCAAGACCCCCTTGGCCGTTTAAACTTCCCCATTGGGAACATGATCTTTGCCAATTGTAAAAGAAATAGAGATAAAAAGGAAATCAAATTAAAAATGTAAATACAACCAAAATATCAAGATTGCAAATTAACATCACTGCCCTCAGAGGAGAACTGCCTTCCTGGGAAAGGGCAGCTGAACTAATATGCAGGGGATACACTTTCTATTAGAAAGATAAAGCTGATTATAATCCTCATATCCAGTTTTTGTTTTGCCACCTGGGTGCACTGTGAGATCCCTCCAGTTGTACAAATAAAAGGTTTATGGCACTATACATGTACCTCTAGCTCAGCCACATCAGTTATCAGCATCCATGCTCTAACCCTTGAGTCATGTAAAAATGTAAAAATTATCGGTTTTGACCTTGGCCTCATGGCCAACTCAAAAAAAGAAAAATAATTCTTCTTTGGGACTTTAATACCAGGATTGGCTGTGACTCCAATGTCTGGTGAGGAATCCTGGACAGAAACAGCACAGGAAAGGTCAATACAAATGGTGCCCTCCTGCTGCCAAAGTGTGCTCAGCCCAGCCTCATCACAGCAACATTCACTTTCAAGGGGACCAATACAAATCCACATGGAGACATACTAGATCAAAACATTGGCACCTAAATAAGTTGACAAGTTAAGTGAGCGAACAAATGCATGACAGGTGAAGGATAAAGTGGATAAATGTGAGGTTATCCACTTCAGCAGCAAAAACAGGAAGGCTGTTTGAAACCAAGATGCAACAAGGCCTGGATGACCTTATACTCCAGTTGCTGCAAGTAAGCATGCAGGTGCAGAAAATGATGAAGAAAGCAAATGTATGCTGACCTTCATAGCAAGGGAATTGAATACTGGAGCAGGGATGTTTTGCTGCAGTTGTAGAGGATGCTGGTGATTATGCGTAATTTTCGTCCCCTTATTTGAGTAAGTATGTTCTGGCTATAGAGGGAGTGCAGCAAAGGTTTACCAGACTTTTTCCTGGGATGGCAGGATTGACATATGAAGCCAGACTGGTTCAGTTACGGATGAATGGCCTACTCCTACTCCCATTTTCTATGTTTCTATGTTCCTGGATTATATCATTGTTTGAATTAAAGATCTAAGTGATATCTGTATCACTTGATCCACGCATGTGGACTGATACCTGCCAGACAGATGATTGACTTGTTCAATTGTGGTAAATATCCACCTTGCACAAATCGTTGTAAGAACCAGAAGTCCAAAATGGAGATTAATGTCTCAGCTCTAAAGCAGCCCAATGCAGACAGAAGTTTCAAAAGCAACTCACAATTAATCTGGAAAGTCTTCATATACTCAAATTCATTTCAGAACAACTGTGTAAAACAACTGTGTCCAGATCATTGAATTTGAGTACTGTCATAAGCAGGACTGGTTCAATGAAAAAAATGAAGAAATGTGAGATCCCCTGGAAGCATAATGAGCAACCTTCATCAACAAGTCAAAAATCAAGTAGGCAGCATTCTAACAGTTCAAGGCTGACACTAAAGACAAACTTGAACATAAAAGATGAGTAATGGCACGAGAAACCCAAGAAAGTCAACAGTCTAACCATGTGAACGTTTTTGGAAGCTACCAGGGCCATCTATGCACCAGGTCAAATGGATAAAATTTCCTTGACTCATAGGACAGTATCTCTCTTCTTAAAGATGACAATGCCATTTGTTGAACACTGAAAAGAACATTTCCCATAACAATGTCAACCTTTAATTCACTGTGGCAACTGATAGTCTCCAGCTTACCCCAGCGACGTGTGTGGAATCCATGCATACATTGCCAGCAATGAGAGAGCTGTAACTGTAACTGGAAGGATAAGAAACAACAAAGACCAATTCCAGCTGAAACTTACAAATTTGGTTTTGTTGACATCAAGACTCAATGCACTCATCCTCCAGATTTGGGATGAAAAAGCACTTCGCACTCCCACAAGTACTTCAGGAATGTGATAATTGTAACCATCTCAAGAAGGAAGATAAATGATGCTACAGAAACTACTGAAGCATTTCTCTGTTATCTATAGCATGTTCAGATACATTCTCCTGAATCAGCTACTCCCTACGTTGAAGGAATCCTACCTGAAACATTCCTTTTGACGTTACAGAAGAGCCTCTAATATGGATTTTGTCATGTAAGTCTAAGAAAATATTGAGAACAATAAAACAAACTCTTCACTGTATCCATTAGCATAACCAAATTATTTGATACTGTAAATTACAGGCTTTGTAGATTGTTCTTCAGAGATTTGGATGTTCAAGGAATTTCATCACAATCTTGCAACTGAAGATGGATGCAACTATCTTGAATGGGAGATCTGAAAGGGGCACTTTTAAAATCTAGACCAGTGTCAGGAAAGACTTTATGACAATCTCAAACGATTTACAGTCTACCTCCTGTAGTTATTCACCTCAAAAATCAACTGCTCTCTGCTGTATGCACTAAATATTGCCTGGATGGAAATCTCTCGAACGTCAGTTGCCTTTGTGCCAAGCTTAAACTGACCACCACTGTAATACGTGACCTAGAATATTCACTATCTTGCCAAAATGAAGACACCCTGTATATGCTAAAGGAAGTCTCTGAAGTATGTTAAGCACTTCCGAAGCTTGGCAGTTACTTCTTTCAAAGGGTCGCAATTGATGAGGCCAACACTGGATCAGCTGTACTAGCTCAACCTTCTACAAACTGTAACAGCCTGTGTTTGATTAAAACTGCTGCCAGTCAATAGTATACTGACAACTAGTGTGCAAAGCAGTTGTCATCACACATTCCCATGCTGCAATATGATTTGGACTATGTATCAGTGACACATAATAGCACTAGTGCTACCCCACTACCAATGCTGCTGCAGCATTCCACAGAATCAATAGGAAGACAAGGAGGAAAACTATTACTAGTATCCTTCTTGAGGTCCACTCTAAAAACATACAAGTAAAATTTCTGCAAAAGCAACTACTTCCTAACAAGTTCTGTTTTCTCAGCTCTTAAATGGTACTGTTGCGATGATGACAAAGAAACTGCTACAAAGATACTCTGGAACTCTCCTTGAACCACAGTAACATTGACATTAATGACTAGAAGGATATTTCTACCAATTATTCAAAGGAGTGACAAATGACCTATCAAGCTGCATCATGCTTTGAGTCTGAAGGAGTTGGATCAATTTCAGTTAGTAAAGAGTTAAATTTTCAATCATGTTATGAAGCAAGTGGAAATAACAGATGTGCAAAAGCCACAAGTGTAGGAGCTGCACTATCAGCAAGATAGCACTGGCCTTGGGTGAAAAGCAGACAATGCATGCATAAATTGTGGGAAAACAGTAGAAACATGGGAAGTGCAATACATTGAAATATGGGCTTGCAATATTTTTTAATATAGGTAGGAGGTATCTGTAATCCATCAGAGCCAGTGATAAGACAGGCTCTCCTCATTTTTGCATGAAAATAAATAATTGCAAATGTAATTCTTAACTCTTCTTATCACTTCGTTGAGTTGCTGGATGTTTCAATGAGGCAATGTGCTGGCAGAGAAGGAAAGAAAAGGAAGCAAGTACTGCTTTCTGGATGCCCCTGCCTCCTGGGACATTCCTCCCCATATGACGAAGGATCTGCAGTTCAAATATCTGCCTGTTCAGTCACATGAAGACCCATGATATAAACCTGCAACTGAGTCATCATCACCACCAAATCAAGGGACAGCAGATGACAACAAAGGAATCTCCAGAATAAAGACATAAATAGATTAAAACTGATCTTGATGCGTTTTTTTTGGGGGGGGGGGGAGGCACCTTTCTAATACCCTTCTAGCTAAATATACAACAGGAGATCAGTGATAATGAAAAAATTCCCACAAGGCTAACTATCACTTGCATCTAAAACATGTACAAATAATAAATCATTCTTTTTCTTGAGTTTTGGCATTTCAGAAGCCATTAGTTAACATGCCTAAACTGCCTCAGATTACAGGATTTGAGAGATCAGGCAGGAGCTGGAAGGTACAGAAAGGTAAACAACCCATTTTTTTGTTTTCAAAGAACAATAAAGAGTTGTCAAGACTGAAGCCTTTGGGGAGCAGTCGGAAAACCTTGCGGCCAATGACATTCCTGCTGATGCACAACTCTCAGTCCTAGGCAGGAGTTGTACTTTCTCATTTTCAGATACACGTACTTGCCAAAGGGTAAGTTTGCATCATGTAAATGTGGGCTCAAACTAGACCATTGAAGATTTGGCACTTTGGGTTGAAAGGAACAGTAACAGGCCTCAGATGTATGATTCAAAGATAACCTTGAAAAAAAACATAGCAGTCTTTTATAAACATTTTCTTCTTGCATTTATTTCAGGGTAATCACCTTCTGTATGGCCTTTTAGAACAGCTATACATTCTCCAGTTTGTATATTCCACATTCTTATTGTGTGGTCCCAGGATGTGCTAGCAACAAGATCCTTTTTCATTGTCAAATACTGTTTAGTAAGCAAATGATTAATACAGTATATATAAACTATTTTATGTGCTATTAACCAAATTTTAACATTTACAATCATTTGAAAGCATTACAAACATTGCATTGAGTGTTTGGTTTTAAATACAGGTACATAGATCTTTTAAAATAAATCTAATTGATGTGACTAATCATCATTTAGCCTGCCACACAAGTAAATAATACATGTTTTGAAATATTTTCCTATTACAAACATTTAACTCACTCAACTTATTGCCAGAATCAATTATAAATCTCTGGTCTAACTATTTCAGCACTTTTTGGCTTGTAAACTTGAAAAAAGCGGTAGTATTTAGTCATTCTTATTTAAGTTGGGATGGCTAAAATGGAGACACATGCATTGTATAAAAGAGCAGAATGTCATGCTTATTAAAGAAGTAAAATAGATTATTGGTGAGCAACAACTGTTATTGTACTTCACTGATGGCTGAACTGCTAAGTGTAGTTTTGCCATACAGCTAGAATGTTCATAATTTTGAGATATATGAGGGAGGTTATAGTATTGTGATAATGACACTTGACTAATAATGCTCTTGGGATTGGCTTTATTGGTTAGGAGGAATCTCCTATTTAAGTTACTACAGTGTGTTAAAGACACATGGGAGGTTTGCAATCCTCAAAGCCTTGAGAAACAGGGAAGAATATGGTGTTTTAAATGTTTATTGCCCTCCGGCCCATCCCCTCAAGTTTTTGGTAGATGCATTCAGTAAATTGATCAGTCTTGAGTCTCAGCGTATCATCATTGGGGGAGATTTTAATTTCTTACAGATCTCACAGTAGACAGGTTGCCCAAAGGCCCCCAGATACCCTCTGTACAAACCAAACAATTAGTGGATCTGCGTGTGGAGTTAGGGTTGGCGGCCGACTGGAAGTGTCTCCACCCTACAGGCAGGGATTTTATGTTTTTTTTCCAATGTACACAGACTCATACCAGGATTTGTTTCTTTTCTGAACTCCGTGGCAACTCTGGACTTGGTGTCATCTTTTACGATTGGTAATATTACCATCTTAGATCATGCTCCAGTGTGCAGCTGCTGGTTAAGATTAAGGATGCTATAGTGGGACCGAGGCACGGGTGAATGGATCCCTTTATTCTTAAGGATAAGTTGTGGAGTACTTCTAAGGAATTTAGGGCATTCCTAGACATTAATTCAGGCTTGACTAGTAGCCCTTCCATCCTTTGGGAAACTGCCAAAGCCTATGCCAGGGATTAGTTACTTCCTACTCTGCCAGTAGGAAGCAGAAGGGCAAACAGCAATGTCTCTTCGAAGACAGCCGAGAAGGTTTACTTTGACAGGCCCTCGTTGGCCAAGCTACAGAGGATTACGGCGCTGCAGTCTGCATTGAATTCCGTGCTCACGCAGACATTAAAGAAGAAGCTTACTTTCAGAAAACAAAGGCTGTATGAACATGGTAACAAACCAGGAAAAAAGACTACCCCTCAAGCCTTTGTGTCAATTTGGGAAGGTGACGGGAACTTAACGCGATTCTAAAAAGATAAATGCGGCATTTCAGAGATTTCACTCTGAATTCTACCAAACTGAGGGTTGTGAGGAGGGGTAAGCCAAGATGGAGTCCTTTTTCAAGGATCTGGAGCTTCCGGTGTGACTCCTGAACAAGAGTCTTTTCTCAATGCCCCCTCATCAGAGCAAGAAGTACAGGAGGCAGTGAAGCAGCTTCAGAGACGAAAGGGGTCCGGCCCTGACAGACTTACTAGCGAATTTGATAAGGAATTTATAAGCATATTGTCAGGCCCAATGCTCAACATGTTCAATGACTCATACAGGTCAGGCAGCATCCAAGGAACAGGAAATTCGACGTTTCGGGCGGCTTATGCCCGAAACTTCGAATTACCTGTTCCTTGGATGCTGCCTGACCTGCTGCGCTTTAACCAGCAACACATTTTCAGCTCTGATCTCCAGCATCTGCAGACCTCACTTTTTACTCAATAACTCATACAGTCATGATCGTCTCTTGCCATCTCTAAGAGAGGCCAATATTTCGCTCATTCTTAACAAAAGGAAGGCCCCGGAGGACTGCTTCTTACAAGGCCATTTCACTCTCAAACTTTGACTTTAAAATCTTGTCTCAGACTCTTGCATTAAGGCTGGAAACTGTGTTACTTTTTATTGTTAAAAAGGACCAGACGGGCTTCATAAAGGGTTGCAGATCCTCCAATAATGTTAGGCGGCTTCTTAATGTAATTCAAGCGTGTCAACAACAGTTAATGTTGGGATTGGTAATTTCTCTAGATGCAGAGAAGGCATTTGATTGAGTTGAGTGGCCGTACTTTTTTTTCATACTCTAGAGCGGTTTGGCTTGGGCAAAGCCTTTATAAGATGGGTCATCACCAATGGGATATGATCAAGCAACTTTAGCATTGTTAGGGCAGCCAACAGGGTTGTCCCCTTTCACCATTGCTTTTTACATTGGTGATTCAACTGTTGACGGAGGCCATTCGTAGGTATCCTAATATGTCGGCTCCAGAAGTGGGGTCAAAATTTCATAACATTTTATTGTAGGCAGACGATATTCTCATTTTTTTTGTCAAATCCAGCAGTTTCGGTGCCTCACCTGATAGAATGCACCAGCCCATTTGGCACCTTTACAGGGTACAAGATTAATTTTACAAAATCAGAGGTTATGCCTATGGTTGGTGTTACGAAGGTGCTAGGTCTTGAGGGCGAATCTCGATTCCCATTTAAGTGGTCACAGGGGGGGTTTTACGTACTTGGGCATATTCATCACTCCAGCTTTTGATAGGTTGTTTAAAGCAAATTTTGTTCAATTAAATGACGAAATCAAACAAGACTTTCAAAGATGGGAGGTGCTTACGGTCTCATGGTTAGATCAGATGAGTATTCTCCCCCGTTTGTTGTACCCTATATGAATGCTCTCTCTGATTTTCGACAAGCTAACGCTCAGGAAGCTGAACAGCTGGTTCAGCTCTTTTATTTGGCATTATAAGCGGCGCATTATTAAATTAGCTAAACTGCAATTGCCTCATAGGCTGGAGGGAGTGGCTCGCCCGGATATTAAAAAGAACAACCGAGCTCGCTTTTATCTTACGTGAGTGATTGGGCTTGTGGGAACCGTTTTCAATATGGTTAGATATTGAAAGCTCGCAGGCAAAGTGCCCCCTTATAAGCTGCTGCTTTTGGACAAAATGAGGACAATTAAGGAATGTTGCTATAGCCCAACAGTTATTAATTCAGCAGAGGGAAGGCAATATTGGCAAAACATCTTTCCTTACGTTTATAGTGGGTATGACGGGTTTTCAACAGGATTCAAACATTGGGCAGCTAGGGGTGTGTCTTGCATGGGTGATTTATCTGAGGAAGACACAATGATGTCTTTTGATCAGTTAGCGTGGGAGTACGAGCTATCTAGCAGGGACCTATTTCATTTTTTTCAAGTTAGGTATTTTATTCATAAAAAAGTACACTTTTGACTGAGCCCTACAAATCTGACATGGAGAAGAGGATGCTCGGTGTTAAGAGTACACTTTCTATCAGCACTCGATATCATCAGCTAGCGGGGAAGTGGGGGGGGGGCCTCAGATGAATTAGATCAGCTTTGCAGGCTGAGAGAGAGACGGCTAGGCGTTGATGTCTCCTCAGAGGCATGGGAAGATATTTGGGAAAACCCAAGTAAGATATCAATTTGCAATAGGACCCATGCTTTACGGTTGAAGATTCTCCATAGGGTCCACTTGGCTCTAGATCGTTTATCAAAAGTTAAACAAGGGGCATCTTCAACGTTCCCCAAGTGTAAAGTTAGTATGGGCTCTCTTACCCATTGTCTCTGGTCCTGTGGCAAGCTTCAAACATACTGAAGCACTGTGGCAGGTACAATGGGTGTAAGGTGGAGAAGGACCTGATCTCTTTTCTTTTTGGCCGCCTAGTGTATTCACTGTAGATATGCATAAGAAAAACCTTTTCAACATCCTCCCTTTCTGCGCAATATCTTGTTACGTTGGGTGTCCGAAAATCTTTCGGGCATGTCGGACGGGCATAAGATTGTTATGGAGCATATCGCCTTGGATTTTCTTACAAGTATGGTACACCACAAAACGGAGAATTTCTATAAGATATGGTGGCCCTTTTTGGACTACCTGGACACAAATTTGTCTGCCACACTAATAAGGGCTTTTATATAGTCGTAATGATTGTGCTTCACAAGTCCAATATCCAGACAGTGGGTACTGCAAATGTATGAATATCTGAAAATTAATACTCTAGATATTTGAGAGTTAGTGTTTTGATTTGCTGAGTTGTATTATTATTATTTATTAGTCATTAGTTATTATTTATTTTGTTAAGTAGTTAGTTGAGTATTTTTATATATATTTTTATATTTGTACATGAGGGCAGTTTGGGCTTTTAAAATATTTTTGTGCTCTTTCTTTTGAAGTATATTGTTTTGTTGTAATATTAAAGAATCTATTTCTCAATAAAAATATATTTTTAAAAATGACAACTTGACACAATAGATGGACTTTTTTGATTTATAAAAGGGATCTTCATGGTTACACACACTCCTTAGAGAATATTTAACTGAAAATCTGCCAATTTGTCCTCCTATATTTGTTTTCTGACTCTGTGCTGCCAGTGGAGTACTTCGTCTCCTGAGATGCTCAATGAAAACTTATGATGTGGAGGTGCCTGTGTTGGATTTGGCGGATGAAGGAGTGGTTTTCCGAATGTTTGTGATTTCAAATAAACCAGTTGGACTATACCTGGCGTTGTGTGATTTCTGACAATGAAAATTCAGACATATGCAGTGGGCACCCAAAGCTAGAAATGTAACCAAATTTGCCTCACTAATAATACGATATTTGAAAGAAAAAGTGGTATACAGATCTTTTCATTAAATCAGTACTGAATTTGAAAGTTGAAAGTAAAGATGATACATATGTAACAACACTACCTGAATCTCATCTTCATGACCTCGTAGAACTTTCCTACAGCGACCATCCTGAATTAACCAAACTCGAAGAGTTCTGATTCACAAGAGCAAATTACACAAACTAGCAGTGATTCACAGCAAAGTCATATCTTCACATAAAATGATGAATATCAGGTAAAAATATCTATTGGCTAAATTCAGGCATGCTAAACTGCCTTTTAATTCAAACGGATTTTTTCTTAATCAAAATACTTATGCATAAATGTCAATTGTTCATTTGTTTTCAATGTTTGCTTAATGATCAGTAAGGTGCCAATGATTCATTACCTCAGTAGCCTAGCAAGCAAAAGCAGTGATTAGCCAGCAAGTTTGCTCTCTGATATGCACTAAATTGGTGAGTGGGGTACAGTGCCACATTGGCTTCAATGCCTTGAATTGAGAATGTGAGAGTCGGCTGGAATTCCTACACCTGGAAGCTGTGCAACAATGCTGTTAGGAATGTCTGCATGTATACAATTTACACCTGTGTGTTGAAAAGATCAAGATCAGCTGTGATCTTTCCTTCAATTGGAAAACTTACAAAATTATATGGTTTATACCTTTTGTAGCCAACCAGTGGCCATTTATGCCCATCATCCTATGTCTGCTTACTTACTTACTTACATACAGTGTGGAAACAGGCCCTTCGGCCCAACAAGTCCACACCGACCCACCAAAGGGCAACCCACCCAGACCCATTCTCCCACACTCACCCCTTCACCTAACACTACGGGCAATTTGGCATGGCCAATTCATCAGTGAGAGGCCCATGTAGGTTGGCAGCCTGGCAGCTTTTACTGAGTGAGCTGGCATAGGACAACAGAACTAGGGACCTCCATTAGGATCCACTGTGCTCAGTGAATGCATCCACAATAGGATCATTCAACTATACTCCCTTCCCACAACCCCTCAAACCTGCCATTCTGACCCTCTCATTGCCAGCTAGGCCCTCCCAATACCTTGGATTTACCAGGTGCTGGCCTCCACTCATTCCTCTTCCTCGGTGACAGATTGAACTCTCAGGAGAAGCCACTAAGTGAACCTGGTGCTGAGGGAATTACAGAGTGGTTGGCCAATCAGACTGGCTGAGACCTCTATAAGGCTGGACTTACTCCAGAGTGAGGCTCAGAAGACCCACCTCCAGTCAATTAAGGCTCTGTGGAGCATTGAGTAACGATGGGGGAACCAACATGAACCAGGATGTATTCTCTATTAACCCTTCAGGTGGCAAGGAAAAAAATCCTGCCATCTGAAAAACCCTCCCATAAAACATTATATTTTTATCTCAAAAGCAATTATTAACAGATCTTTTAATAATACTGCATTCTTGTCTTATAAATATTCAATTATTGAACTACCACTTCAAAAATGAATGTACTACCTGTAGAATTTGAGTTTTACCTATCCGAGCTGGCACTGACCACCTGTGTTCCATCAAAACAGAGATGATCAATTCCTGAGTTATGACCCATCAGTGCTCGTAGGCAACTACCAGTTTCTGTCTGGAAAATTCGAATCAAGCTATCAGCACAACCGGTTACAATGACTTCATCCTGAAAATCAGAAAAATCCACTTTAGCTTTTACATTGTTAATAAATACAGCGTTAAAACTGTTGTATCATATAGCTTTTTAAAGCTTTTTGAAGATGTAATATTTATTAAGTTTTGACACTTACACCCAATATTAAGTTTTTGCCAGGGATGGATAGCTGTGTCTGTTTGTATGTCAGAAGCTGTCTGTGGTGGAAAATCAACTGAAATTCAGATTTTCATGGGGGTTAGCTCTTAAATGATAGGGAGATGAGTTTCCAAGGCAATTAAAGCTGATGTGGGGGGGGGGGCGGGGGGTTTTTCCTGGAGGCAGGATTTTTTTATGTGAATGCACATAAACTGATGCAGTTCATTAGTTCTGAATGTAGAATAGGTTTGGGTGGAGGTGAAGAATAATAGGATCAGGAAGTCACTCATGGGAGTAGTCTAAATCCCAAACAGTATTCACAATATAAGATGAAAACAAGAAATCTTAGGTACTTGTGATACAAAATGGCAATAATTTTGGGTAATTTTAATACCCAAAACTGCGAAAAGAGGAAGAGGAACATCTATGCAAGGTATTCGCCAAAAACGGATACCCACGCAACTTTATCACCAGATGCCTAAGAGATAGACCGAGGAACGAGGACATGCCACAACCAAAAGGACTAGCCACTCTACCATACGTCAGGAGCGTCTCAGAACTGACAGCCAGACTACTGCAACCCTTAGGACTCATAACAGCACACAAGCCAACATCCACGCTCAGACAACAACTCACTAGAACAAAGGACCCAATACCCAGCATGAGCCAAACTAATGTAGTTTACAAAATACCATGCAAGGACTGCACAAAACACTATATAGGACAAACAGGAAGACAGCTAACAATCTGCATCCATGAACATCAGCTAGCCACAAAACGACACGACCAGCTATCTCTAGTAGCCATACACTCAGACAACCAGCAACATGAATTTGACTGGGAAAACACCACTATCATAGGACAAGCCAGACAGAGAACAGCCGGAGAATTCCTAGAAGCATGGCATTCATCCCCAAACTCCATCAACAGACACATTGACCTGGACACCATATACAAACCACTACAGCTGAAACTGACACCCGGAAACGGCAAGAACATCCATCAACAGACACATCGACCTGGACCCCACATACAAATCACTGCAGCTGAAACTGACACCCGGAAGCGGCAAGAACAAACCAATATAAATACCGGAAGAAACATCAAAGCAGTGCTCCAACAGCACTGATGATGTTCCCTAGCCAGGGAACGAAACGTTTGCAGCAAAAACTTCCAGCTCGGCGAGCAGAACCACAACAACGGATACCCGAGCTACAAATCTTCAATCAGATTTTAATTTTAATACACATATAAACTGGAAAAAATACAGATTGGCAGTCATAGCCTTGGTGAGAGGTTCATAGAATGTGTATCTTACAGCAACACATTTTGGAAGTGAACAGAAAGCAGATTTTATCAGACCTGATATTGTGTAAAGTGACAAGATTTATTCATGACCTCAGAGTTAAGGTAGCTTTTGGCAGGAATGATCACAATGTTATTTATGTCAGCTTTGAGAGGGAGAAGAGTGGATCTAAAACTAGTATTTCAGACTTAAATAAAGGTGACCATGTGGGAATAAAAGCTGAGTTAGCTGAATTGTGCTGGAATACTAGGTTTTAGGGGATTGATAAATAGAGAAGCAACTGCCAAGCACTGAAGGGATATGTCAGAACGCTCAGAATAAGTATGTTCCTACTAGAAAGAAAACAATCTAAGGCGAGGCCTGCAATGCATATTTAAATAAATTAAAGAAAATATCAAACTTAAGGAAAAATATAATTGCATAGAGACAGGTCAGATAATTGGACAGAATACAAAGAATGACAGAGAATAGCTAAAAGATTAAGTATAAGAAATAAACTGGAGTATGAGAAAAAACTAACCTGAAATAAAGACAAGAACAAGAATTTCTGCAGGTATTTAAAAAGAAAAAGAATGCATGAGAAAGAATGGGAAGTTAATAGTAGGTAATAATAAAATGGCAGATGAAATAAGCTAATATTTTGCTTATGTTTTCACTACAGAGAAAAGATGTATTAGCTATGAATCAGGAGGTGGAAAGGAGAAAGGGACTGGGTGAAATTACAATCATTGGGAAGCAGAACACACCAAACTTATACAGCTGCGGGTAACAAGTAACCACATCCTAATGGACTTCATCCTGAAGTCTTAAGTAAGAAGCTATTGTAGTAAAGTGGAATTGGCATCATCTTTCCAAAAGCTGTTACATTTTGGAAAGACCTCAACAAACACAAAAGCAGCAAATATTTTCAATTAAAAAACAGAGGGATGCATGCAAAAGGAAACAACAGGCCAGTTAGCTTGACATATGTCCTAGAAAGGTGTTAAAATAATTAAAGAGGTTATAGTTGGACCCTTAAAAAAAACTCAAGATTATTGTCAAGATTATGGTTTGGTGAAAGGGAAATCATACTTAATCAATTTATTGGAGTTCTTTGAAGGAATCACATGCATTGATAAAAGGAGCCCGTAGATATTTGGTACCTGGATTTCCAGAAGACATTTGAAAGGTACTACATAAAGGGTTTTGCATAACAGTTGGAGTTCATGATATAGGCGTGTATTAGAACGAATAGAAGATTGTTGAACCATTGGCAGAAAACAGAACATATGTATAAATATGTATTTTTTTGAATGGCAAGATATGGACTGGAATTTCACTGGAGTCTGTGCTGGAGTCTCAGCTTTTTATGATTCACATCAATTACTTAGGTGAGGGGAATGGCAGTCTTCTGGTGCAGGGGCAGCGTCTCTGAGCCAAGAGGCCTGGGTTCAATTCCCATATGGTCCAGAGGTTTGCAGTAGTATTTCTGAACAGATTAATTAGACAGTATATAGATGAGGGGAGTGAAGGCACAGTAGCTGCAGATGACACAAAGGTAAGTGGGAAAGAATTTTGTGAAGAGGAGCTAGGAGGTCATGTCCAAGGGCCTTGGGCTGCTCTCCTATGTTCCCATTTCCCCTCACTGCCCGTTTTCTCACCTCCATGTCCCTTATACAGACTCAAGGGTCTGAGAAAACCAGTTGTGACATTACTTTCTTGCGCGCGCACACACACACACACACACACACACACACACACACACACACACACACACACACACACACACACACACACACACACACTGCTCCACCTGGTGGTGAAATTCACAATAAATGCACCATTCTTAAAAGGAGGTGGAGAGAGATCTAGGTGTCCTAGTTCATGAGTCATAAGCAGCTAGAATTCAGGTACAATAGGGTGGTTAATAGAATGCTATGTTTTATTACAAAAAGAATTGAACATAACAGTAAAGATCTTATGCTTCAGTTTTACAGAGCATTGGTGAGTCCACATCTGAAAAATGTGTGCAGTTTTAGTCTCCTTATTTAAGGAAAAGTGCAATACTTTTGTAATTGTTAAGAGGTTTACAAAACTGACACCAGAAATTAGTGGGTTGTCTTACATTGGAAAGGTTGTATAGACTAGTCTTGTTTCCACCAGAGTTGAGAGGAGTAAAGGGTGACTTGATTGAAATACGTAAGATGCTGAAGTTTTGACAAGGTGGGCATAGAAAGGAGTTTTTATCTTGAGAATGGGTCTATGACTAGGGGCCACAATTTAAAAGTTGGGGTTTACTCGTTTCAGACAGATTAGGAGGAATATTTTCTGGGATTGCAAAATTATGAAATTCAGCCTCAGAAGGCTCTCATTGAACATTTTTAACATTGGCAGGAAATGGATTCTTGTTAGGCAAGTGAAGCAAAGGTTATCCAGAGTGAGTGTGAACGTTGAAAGCAAAACACAAACAGAGCAATGATTACTTTATTGAATGGCAGAGCGGGCTTGGGGTTCTAGAAAGCCTATGTCATGTATAAGACTCATTCAGAAATCCACGGCAGCCATCACGGAGGCTTTTATTTGTCTTGATGGAGAGAGTTTAAGCCAAAGCAGTCTATTACATTACAGAGGTGAGGGACAGAAGGCACATCCTCTTCCCAGAGGAATGGGAGATCACCTCATCATGCAGCAGGAGTAC